>NC_060144.1:292109334-292412364 GCF_021461385.2 Schistocerca piceifrons | reverse complement strand
TTTCCACAGCAGTGTTGCCACTATTTAAGTTCCAAATTACGTATATAACAAGGGATAATTATGTTATTAAAATATGTTGGTGACCACCTGTACACCGCAAGATTGATGTTCTTCTTAACTAAACGTCGATTCATGATGAACATAACTACGTAATGAGATGCTGTCGATTTATTTGACATTAAGATACAATTTCGTACATACGTAAATTAAACAAATAATTTACTAACAATGATTTAGTAACCACCCAAATCAAACAACATAAATTTTGTCTTTCAAATGAATAACTTCATCCTCTACTTAAGCATGTGTTCAAACTGTTCACCATAGACTGAAAGGTACATTTGCGATCGTCAATCTAAAGAACGGTGAACACATGAAATTACAGTGGATGGTATGGTAGAACACGCACTGGCGATTCGAGATCACATATCGTCTGGCGTAGTTGGGGCTTCGTTACATACTGCATCTTTCAGTGCTCGCAAGAAGAAAGAAATCGAGAGGAGTCAACTCGAGGAACCTCGCAGACTATTTGAAAACAGAATTTCGTCCTTGCAGCGTCCAGGAAAGTTATCAATCAATATTTACTTTGCAACACGGGACGAGTGAGCTCGACAACCGTCGTGTTGCAGCCACATACACTGTCGAATGTCCAGTGCTGCCTCTTCTAGCGGAACTGGCTATGTTCATCAGAAAGTGTGCATACGAATCTCTGTTGATGATGGAAATGGAAATTCTGTCGACACAGGACGCTAATGACACTCGTCTGGCTGATTCCACATTCCATGTCAATATCTCTCTTACAACTCTGCGGATTCATTAGCATCGTAACCAGAAGAGCTTCTTCGTGTTTTCTGTCATTTGTAATCTTCTTCCTTGTCCTCTTGTAGATGTTCAAGCAGCCTGTCCGCACTAGCGTCTTAAGAATTCGTGCTACTGATTGGCGCATCTGACATTGGCAATGCGGATACATCATTTCTGTTACATAACAGCAGCATATTCAACTTCTCCTCATTGATGTTCATGTCTGCACGCAACGAATGTTGAAGCAGAAATGAGCGGCTGCAGTGTAGACGAGTGAACAAGCAAATGTGTTGACAATCTGACACAGAGTAGCACAAGAGCTCTGGTTGGTGGTGTTTGCACAGTAAATGCCGATTCCGGCAACCCTGCTCACGTATTCTAGGCTGTTTATCGAACTTTCTTACGACAGGTTTCAACGTCAACATTAACAAACCCTATATCGCTGTAATTGTCTTCTCAAGAGCTATCAAATGCAGTTGCAAAAATTATACGGTTCCATTTAAAAAACCGTACTTGCTGAATACTTCAACTGATAGCAGAGCTGAAAGCATTAACCAAATAAAAAAAGTGCTCTAACACTTGTCAAAAAGAACGTTTCGATTAGTGTAACTGTTCACGAAATAAAATTAGGTTGCATCTTATGTGACTCACTGTGTACATATTTCGAAAGTGTCTTTGATATTAGTGTTGCTTACTTATAGGTCCAGGAGGGCAATGGATTCATTGGTTTCCTTTTCCATGTAAATTTCTTTTTTGGTGTGACATAGTAATTTTGGTGGCTTAGTTGGGTGTCTAGTTCTGTCAGTTTTATGAGCACCAACGTATCGTCTATAAAGCACATTATTTCCACAGCACAGAAGCCATCGATACAGCAAAAATAACGCCAAAACAAGAAAATGAATATACTGTGAAGGTTGCTAACGTATTAGAAAAAGATGGTGAATTCCCTTACTCCTTCACAGAGAGTAGGGGAACGATGCGGGAGACCAGCACCACCGCACTAGGCAAGGTCCTAGTGGAGGTGGTTTGCCATTACCTTCCTCCGACCGTAATGGGGATAAATGATGATTATGAATACGACACAACAAAACCCAGTCACCTCGAGGCAGGTGAAAATCCCTGACCCCGCTGGGAATCGAATCCGGGACTCCGTGCTCGGGAAGCGAGAACGCTACCGCGAGACCACAAGCAGCGGACATTAGAAAAAGAAATACACAATAAAAACTCATATAACCAATAGACAAAATTACATAAAGACAAAATGAGCTAAAAGCTAATAAACAATAGCGAGATAGCAGAAAAATCTTACGAGGGCGTAGCATAGCTTGTATAAGTAAATGTATAAAATATGCAGCTGGAAAAAAAAGGTTAGTAGAGAATTGTCTCACAATATTAACAGAATATCAAAAGAAATCTAACATTGTTACGAATCGAAGGACACCACCACTAAGAGGTCAACCGAAAGTAAGTGAAACACTGATTCACACATCTAAATGAAAGAGAAACAAGAAGAAGCCACACCATGACTGAAGAAGGGTATCTGCTAAGACGCAAAGAACTAATTGCGTAATTTTATTTTCTAGAAGCGATAATTAAAACTTTACGACGACGCCTTGTACTGAGATACCAGATCGATGCCGTCATATACTCTCCCTACCTCGTCGTCTTCTACTCATGACGTCACTGTGCATGGTCCTCGAGATTGACAGAAATGTAGGACCCACAACGAACTTCTGACGTCACACTGGTTGCCTGGATGAACATTCATCAGGAATACTTGCCAAAATCTGGGTCCAGGAGGGAAATCAGTGTATTAATGAAAAGGTACCTACTAAAGTCCTTAACTCTCAAATTTCTTATCGAGAACTTCCTCGTATTTAAACACACAGAAGTATTAAATTGGTAGAAACAGTAACTCTCTCCGCACTGGACACGGTCACTGTAACTTGTAAGACTAGAATTGTCACGTGCTGTGATGTACGCCACAGGGCCAATATATGCATAAACTGGTATGCATAAAATTGCACTATCTATACATCTATGCCAGCTTAAAAACTGATTATGCTACTTTATGTAACAGTTTTCTTGTTCTCTTAGCTTCCTGTTCTGCAAATCAGCTGTCAGCATATAACGGAAAAACGAGCTACTCACTACGTATTTCAGTATGTATTTATTTTTGCACGGATTAATTTTTATTTCACCTATGCCATGCTTCTGAGGAGCCTTGGAGTAGGTAATCCTCGATTCTTCCACTGCAAGTAGCATAATCATTTTTAATTTTCTGTGCATCGTATCCCGAATTTGAGCTATCTTGTTTCTATGTAATCCAAGTGGTAATGATATAATGCGACTCTTAAAACTCTCTTACCTTAAGTTTTTGTAACGTATGGAGGCAACTAAGATTTAACCTGAGGCATAAAGTCACACAAGTCACCTTTCCTAAGTTATGTTGAAACGTCCTCTTAGAAAAATTTATAAATTACTGTTCTGATAAATCACTTACGTTATTTGATTTTGAAACAGCTGAGCAAAACTTGACGTGCTCAGACATTTCTCTCTTTACGTATTCCGATCATCAATAAAATGACACACAATATTTTTAGCACAACGCAGTCTGACTTTCAATAATCCCTACAAAAAAATCGCCCTGACTAACAATAACCTATACCTCTAATGAATCACTTACCTCACAAAAATCTTCGTTACTCGAACTACTGGAATACAGCGAGCGCCAATACTGCCAGCTAAATAAAAGGTTCTAACTACTAAAGTCACAAACTACTGATAGGCATAGTTAGCAAATGAAAGATTTTGATAGAGAACAAACAATGTATTTACCATAATAGTGTTCAAAAGCCATAATATATACATCATTTCATGACATCCAGTCTTACAAATTTATTGTCTCTGATGGACACACGTCCAGATCATCCGCTCTCAAAACTGTGCCATCTCACTCCCCACATCCACCACTGCTGGCAGCTCACATCCAACTGCGCAACGCTACGCGCTGTTCACATCCAGCTGCCCAACACTACAATAGCAAACAACGATGGAAACCACCCACAGACAGCACACAGCACAGCCAGTGATTTTCATACAGAGCGCTACGTGGCGTTACCAATAAAAAAAACCTAAACAGCCTAGTTACACAGCCTCCATGCTCCCCACAAAAAAAATTTACAAATTGTGTTTGGCAGTGGCCAATACAGATTTGAAAAAATTTTTCATAAATACAATAACAAAGAAATCAAATGCACACACTTTTTGATACAATGTTGGTCAAAAGCTAAAATTTTCTCACAGTCGATTAAGACAGTCCTGATCATTCATCACAGTAAAATTGCAGTTTTTTTTCCCCAAAGTCTGAACAGTAAAAGCAAATGCATACTGAAGTATTGTATTTCCATACAGTCTTGAAGAACCAGTGTTGTCCTTCCAACGGAAAGACAATGCTGACTCTTGACATGCAGACAGGTAATGGGTCACAACAGAGCAAACCAACAGCAGAGTCAGTCGGAGTTTTGAAGAATATTGGTAGGTAGGTCATCACAGAGCAGACCCACTGTAGTCCTGGTAGAGAGTATGGTATTGGTGGGCCACCAGAGGTGCAGATCCACTGCAGTCCTTATAGCAATAATGGTATTTGTGGGCCATCAAAGATGCAGACCCACTGTAGTTCTTGTAGAGACGGCCAGCAGCCATCTGTTGTGACTATGCAGGTGCACGATCAACATCGAAGAGTCTTGCGGACAATATTGCAAGTCCATAAACCACCACTTGTGCACTCACAAAGTTTTTGGAATTGTCCTTAGAACCAGCAGTGCTGTTAACCAGTCCCTTACTCGAAGTACTGCAATACAGCGAGCGCAAATACTGCCAGCTAAATAAAAGATTTTAACTACTGAAGTCACTAACTACTGATAGGCACAGTTAGCAAATGAAAGACTCTGATAGAGAACAATCAATGTATTTACCTTAATAGTGTTCAAAAGCCATAATATATACATCAGTTCATGACATCCACTATTACAAATTTACTGTCTCTGATGGACATACGTCCAGATCATCCGCTCTCAAAACTCCGCCATCTCACTCCCCACATCCACCACTGCTGGCGGCTCACATCCAGCTGCCCAACACTACAATAGCAAACAACAATGCAAACCAGCCACAGACTGCACATAGCACAGCCAGTGATTTTCATACAGAGCGCTACGTGGCGTTAACAACAAAAAAACCTAAACAGCCTACTTACAATGTCTCTGCAGTGGCATCTTTATACAGATGGTTGCGGGACCTCGGTTTTCAATATAAAACGTCGAATCAGGATACCTTTAGCCGTCTAAATTTCCATTTGTTATTTTATTTGAGCAACCAGTTTCAGCGCTACATTATGCCAACGTCAGGTCTCCTGACCGACTTGTAGGGAAGAACCCCATCTCTGATACAGTCAAAATAGGGGACAGCATTCAGCGATTTCAGTGATGGGTATCCGTAGATTTTTAACTCAGCGACGTCATCGATCATCATTTGGTAATTGTTTCCTTTCCTAAATTTGTCTAATGCTGTTCAAGAGGAGTTTCGAAATATCGGTTAAGTGAGCCCCAAAACACTGACAAATATAGTTTCCATTCAAGTGTTTTTCAAGTGTTCTTCGAAGAAGACATATTTTCTTGATTTGAGCTATATAAAATTTTACATATTACCCACAAACTCAGAGCAAGCTGATTGTGAGTTGACCTTTCTTCTCTAAGATTAGAACCCACTAGCTTTATAGTTCGCGGAAATAACAGTGCTCCTTCATTCCGAAATAATGATAAGGATTCGCCCATACTGACTTCAGGCACAGTAATCCTCCACTGACACTCCTATTTCAGTCTTAACTGCATAATCTATGATGACGAGCATAACATACCGTTAATGTACATTTTCCTTGGCTTCTTCAACAACGAAAAATCTCCATTTACAATTTTTAACTAATAAAAATATGCTCCAATATACACTGGTTATCGAGAACGTTATGACCACCGACCTACTATGATACAAACGCGTCTGGGCGATAGCAGCGTCACCAGGCGATGAGTGATTACTAGTCAGACACACGCACGGTACATGTAGTATCAGTGAGATTGCGGTCCGTTTGTAGAATGGGGAAGATGCGCAATCTATCTGAGTTTGGCCGAGGGCAGATTGTGATCGTTTGGAGGCTCGGCGTGAGCATATCAAGAACTGGACGTCTTGTCTAGTGTTCAAGGTGTGCTGCAGTGAGTGTCTTCAACACTTGGCGAATCCCAGGTGAAACCGCGTCGAGACGTTGTGGGGTAGGGCAGACACCCTTCATTACAGATGTCGAACGTCATAGGCTGTGCAGAGTAGTAAAATGGGACAGTCGGTGAACTGTGGCGGAACTACCATCAGAATTTAATGCTCTACATCTACATCTAAGTGGTAACTCTGCAATTCACACTTAAATTCATGGCAGAGGGTTCATCGAATCACTTTCATACTACTTCTCTACCATTCCACTCTCGAATGGAGCGTGGGAAAAAGTAAAACCTAAATATTTATGTTCGAGCACTGATTTCTCTTATTTTATTGTGATGATCATTTCTCCCTACGTAGGTGGGTGTCAACAAAATATTTTCGCATTCGGAAGAGAAAGTTGGTGACTGAAATTTCGTAAATAGATCTCGCCGCAAAGAAAACTGCCTTTGTTTCAGTGACTGCCACCCCAACTCGCTTACCATATCAGTGACACTCTCACCCCCATTGCGCGATAACACGAAACGGGCTGCCCTTCTTTGCACTTTTTCGATGTCCACCGTCAGTCCTACCTGGTAAGGGTCCCACACCGCGCAGCAATATTCCAGCAGAGGACGGACAAGTGTTATGTAGGCTGTCTCTTTAGTGGGTTTCAAAATGGTTCAAATGGCTCTCAGCACTATGGGACTTAACTTCAAAGGTCATCAGTCCCCTAGAACTACCGAAACCTAACTACCCTAAGGACAGCACACACATCCATGCCCAAGGCTGGATTCGAACCTGCTATCGTAGCGGTCGCGCGGTTCCAGACTGAAGCGCCTAGAACCGCTCGGTCACCCCGGCGGCTTAGTGGGTTTGTCGCAACTTCTAAGTGTTCTGCCAACAAAGAGCAGTCTTTGTTTCGCCTTCCCCACAATATTATCTATGTGGTCCTCCCACTTTAAGTTGCTCGTAATTGTAATTCGTAGGCATTTAGTCGAATGGACAGCCCTTAGATTTGTGTGATTTATCATATACCCAAAATTTTCAGATTTCCTCTAGTACTCATGTGGATGACCTCTCACTTTTCTTTGTTTAGTGCCAAATGCCACTTTTCGAACCATACAGAAATTTTCTCTAGATCATTTTCTAATTGGAACTGATGGTCTGATGATTTTACTAGGCGGTAAATTACAGAATCATCTGCAAACAATCTAAGGGGGCTGCTCAGATTATAACCTAGATCATTTATGTAAATCAGGAACAGCAGAGGGCATATAAATCTACCTTGCGGAACGTCAGATATCACTTCTGTTCTACTAGATGATTGACCGTCTATCACTACGAACAGGGCAGACAACAACTGTGTCTGAACACATACTGCACCGAACACCCCTAACGATGGGCCTCCGCAGCTGGCAACCCATGCATATATGAATGTTAATACCAAGACTTCGGTAAATAAGATTGAAATGGGCACGTGACCATCGGCACTGAACGTTGACGCAGTGGCAGAGAGTTGCATGGTCCGATGAAACCCGATATCTTCTTCATCATGCCGAAGGGAGGGCGCGAGGCGCGAATCCTTCGTCTTCCAGGGGAACAGCTCCTTGACACCTATACTGCAGGACTTAGACAAATTGGCGGCGGCTCCAATATGTTCTGGGGAACATATACCGGGGCATACATGGTCCAACGGAGCTTGCAAGGCACCATGGCGCTGAGAGAGTATCGTACACTGGTTGCAGGCCACGTACACCGCTTCATGACGATCATTCTCCGCTACGATGACGGCATTTTTCAGCAGGATAATGCAACATGTCACAGAGCTATGAGCATGATAGAGTAGTTCGAGGAACACAGTGGCGAGTAACAATTGGTGGGCTGGCGCTTCAATTCGCCGGATCTGAAGGAAATGCAACACATAAGGGATGTGACGAACGCGGCGTCAGAGCTAATCGCCCTCCTCCCCGGAATTTGCCGGATTAGGTGACTCGTGTGTGCAGATGTGGTGCCAACTCCCTCCGGCCACCTAACAAGGCCTCACTGAGTCCTTACAACGAAGCGATGCCGCTGTTATCCTTGCCCAAAGTGGTCACGCAGGCTATTGGGTAGGTGGTCGTAATGCTCTGGCTGATCAGTGTGTACTTTCAACGTTTCGTGTTTCTTCCCTGTCTCTCTTGTGTAGGCTTCTGCTGTTTATTTATCTCCAAAAATAGAAATCCTAATCCATTTCTCAATTTTCCGTCTTCTTTTACGTTGCTGCAACTGTTTTATTAATAGGCAACTTCTGTCAGTTTTTGAACGTCAACAGTACATTCATATACATCGAAACTGTACACAAAATAATCATTCTCAATTAGTTCAGGGTATAGTTAGGTATAATTATGCTTCATAGTACCTAAAAGAAGGAGGTCTAAATCGTCTAGAGAGTTACTAGTGTTGGAATCGCCAATAAACTCAAGTTAAAAAACTGGAGGACACTCCATCTGGCGCTACTAACAGGGGCCGACCAGTTTACTATCTCTTCCCGAACATTCGGGAATGATAGAAAATGCTGTATGTGAGACTCAGCTGGGCTATGGTTCACCTTCTGATTGGTCACGATTCTTATTCCATTCTTCCTGGTCGACGAAAGCTTTAATAAGGATGCATATGCAGTGAGAAGACACTGCATATCACTTTCTCTTCCACTGCGTGTCATTTAACACCATTAGGCAGAACATTACATTAGCATCAGATCTGTACATGCCCACAAGAGACCAAGAAAAATTGTATATAATTAACGAACTTGCAACTAAAATTACATGTAGACTCTTAGTAGAATATAAGGTAAGATTTCGCACTGCACTTCAATGTGTGTAGGAAAGGGAATATGAGCACACAGTCAATGTGAGTGTAGTTGAAATATAAGATCGTGAAAAGGATAAGTGACGCTAGTGTGCCTGTGGAGGGATCAGGTGTTAACACCGTAGTCACCACTCACGCATAAACATTACTTAAAAGACAAAATAACTGTGTTGCCCTATCTGACAAATGTCAAACCCTCATATGCAGGCAGCTACAGATTTGTGTTATATTTTAATGACAGTAGCTATATTTCGTGGGCAAAATGTAGCTGTAATCTAACAGTGAGTGCAATATTCCATAGTGAATATGTCCAACAGCCTCTGGAAGCGGAACAAATATCCTCGAATTCAGACTTTGAGTCACTCGTGCAAGAGAGCTTAGTAGTGGAAAGAGTAACAGAATTAAGGCAACTGGCCTTGAAGTGTAGACTTGACGCAATCTTCAAGGTCACAACCTCCAACTGCTGCGATGGCGAATAACCTGTGTCTCTTGCTATTTTCTGTTCCTTCCCTCTTAATATCTTTTATAGTTCAATTCTTTTATCTTGGCGGCTCGTGCATGCCCGCCTAGACGCGGGAGATTGCTGCGTTGCCAGTTGCACACGACGCATGCGCCAATAGAAGCAGCGCCGTAGTATAGCATAGTTCGCAAGCTTACGTTTAGGGGGGAGCACGCAGTTCATGAAGTAAAGCCACCACGGCCGCATTAACCCTTTCGCTGCTACAAAGACGTGCTCCCTGCATTCCGCGCTGTGGGCGATTTTGTCACTGCACTGCTCGCCTGTGCAGACACATTGGGTTCCGACTGCTTTGACACTCTTTATCATTCGATTCCACAAAAACTATTTGCCTCAAAAATTAGATTTTTACCTATCTTCTTGACTGATACCTTCCCCCCCATAAATGACTTAATTTTGTTTCGATGTTCAACGCAGTTATTATGCAGCATTAAATATAGTAAACCATTGCACGAAATTTTGAAGAGATTGCAGAGGTAAAAGTCCATAGAGTATACTTTCCGGATGGTCGATTTTAGTTGCCACAATGTTGAGAATGAAATGTGGACAAGATACCTATATATTTAATTTAATTTAAGTACCACATAAGTGTCGTATGTAATATTGAGAAATATTCCACCTTTCGCGACTGTAACAAAAGTTTTACTTACACTGGGCACGTTTGGCTTTATTTTAAAGCACTTCAATCAATCAAAAGGAAGTAGACAAAATACATTAAACAAAACTGTGGACTTACAAAAACATTAGGACTTCAATATACCGTCTGTCAGTGAAGTGCTCAGAGCTATGTCAAATATAATTTTGTGTGTGGCACATACAAACAGCATTTATTTGCTAAAACACTGATGAGCCAACACAAACGTTGAATATTGTGCTACCGCAGCAAAAAACTACGAAAGGTGACTTGGCAATGGAGGACACAAAATACATGATGCTTCAAAAGAGAGAAACGCGTCTGGTCTAAATAAGTCGCTTATTACAGTTGCAGAAGAGGGATGGATGTATTTCAATACCATTGGTAAAACTGCGACTGTGGAACAAAAACAAGAAATAGAACATGAATACCATTGTGTATGTGCCATACCTTTCACCGATGGAAGTGCTTTAAAATAAAGCCAAACGCGCCGTGTGTAAATAAAACTTTTATTACAGTCGCGAAAGACGGAATATTTCTCAGTATTACATACGACACCTATGTGGTACTTAAATTAAATGAGATATTGCTTTACAGTAAATATTATATGAAATTTAGGTATCTTGTCCACATTTCATTCTCAACATTGTGGCAACTAAAATCGAACATACAGAAAGTATACGCTATGGACTTTTACCTCTGCAAAATCTTCAAAATTTCGTGCAATGGTTTACTACATTTAATGCTGCACATCAAAACAAAATTAAGTCATTTATGGGGGGAAGGTATCAGTCAAGAAGACGTGTAAAAATCAAATTTTTTGGCCAAATAGTTTTTGGAAATCGAATGATAAGTGTGTCAAAGCAGTGGGAACACCATGTGTCTGCACAGGCGAGAAGTGCAGTGATGACAAAATCGCGCAAAGCGCGGAATGCGGGGAGCACGTGCCTGCAGCAGCGAAAAAGTTAATGAAGAGGCAAAGCACTAGAAATTTCATTCAAACGAATAAAATTCGTGAAGTAAGCCACTCCAATATTGTTTTTAAATAAAGAAAATATTAACCACCACACAAGGTTTGAACTCATAACCTTTTATTTGGCAGTCCAACACCTTCACCGTTCCGCTATCTCAGCTTGTCAGATAATGTAATTCCATAGGGACTCTAAAACCTCACGCAACTACTTATAAACACTGTTGGTATGACTATGAATTTACTCACGCTTCGTCGAAGTACGATAGGAAACAAACAATTACCGCTGTTCTTTATTGCGAGAAAGCAGTTCGTGAGATTGAAACAAACACCTTTCCTTGCTATCGCCTGAATTAGGAGTCTTATTGCTTGTTTGGTTTAATTAATAGAATATGAAGCAATTGGTATAAAGAATGCTTTTTCCAAACTTTCTATAAACGAAAGTCTGCTATCAAGACATTGCTTTTGTTCTATTACTTTATTTATGCCTGAACGTTTCTAAAACTGAAGACACTCGTCCGTGCTCTGCACTGCAGTCGAGATCTGGCAACGTCGTTCTCTGTTCATTGGCTGACTGTGTTTTGTGACATCAGATGCGCAGAACGAACCTAAACTCGGCCGCCAAGATATATGACGCGCACTTTAGTTAGAGGGCATTAGTCTTTCTGCAAAGCTTGTAACTTTCACATAAAGCAGTAATGGACTGCACAAAACCCTAATACAACTGTAATTCGTTCAATTATTAGTAAACTATCAAAAACATTGCATAACATATTGTGTAAGAATGCAACAATTGTTTGCCATTCGATTACAGTAATTGTTATTATTAACTGTCTAATTCAAATGGTTCAAATGGCTGTGAGCACAATGGGACTTAACTGCTGAGGTATCAGTCCCCTAGAACTTAGAACTACTTAAACCTAACTAACCTAGGAACATCACACACATCCATGCCTGAGGCTGGATTCGAACCTGCCACCGTAGCGGTCGCGCGGCTCCAGACTGTAGCGCCTAGAACCGCTCGGCCACTCAGGCCGGCAACTGTCTAATTCATGGAGTCTAGGGTCCGTCATGGGTTTCAGATGGCAGGCCATGAAATACATCCAAGAAATACGAAAGCAGGTTAAATTAATAAATAACTAGGTATCGTTCCGTTGTTTGTGCTGCCTCCGTAATTGAATTTATTGATAGGGAACACGGTCTCTTTCCCTCTGCAGAACTTAAGAGGCCGTTCTGAGTAGGGTTAATCAGCTTCCCTCTTGAGAACTTTTGCCGTTACGAACATCACAGGCCATGCATCTGCATTGGGGACTATTAGTGGAATTACAGTCACGGCGTGCCAAATCGTCAGAAGAAGCAGACGCATAAATTTCTTGCAAACTAAAGCGCTCGTCTATATTTCAGGCAAGCCGGAGCTAAACACAGAAGTTGCAGCGCCGCCTCTAATGAGACAAGTTCACAAACATTCCAGAGTTACAGTGCTGGTAAGCCAGCGCGAGGCACCACACTGGCGGACGCGTGTCGCTGGCGCCAGTTTACTCCTCCTATACCTTAAATTTATGCTCGTATAATGACGTACTAACAGACTTTATAGCTTGCATTTGCGGTGGAACTGGGACGACTATTGTCTGAGCTGTTTACACACGACGTGCAAACTGTTTGCTGGCCGTTCCCTGTTAACGGCGCCGCTTACTTAACGGGCTCGTCTGGAACTGTGGCTCTCCCGGCTGCCACTTCTGTAGCATACAGATCGAGGGAGTTCTCTGTTTTCACAAGTTTTTATTCTGCATATCAATGATATCATGAAATTTAGACAACATTCTCATTCAAATCGCAGGAATATGGACGGTACCTTGTTCACCCTCTGAATGCCTTTTTGAAGGCAGGCTTCCTGGCACAGTGCGGCGTTAGGGTGTATACGACTTATTCATTGAGCTGAATGTGGCTGAAAGATTTAAAATAGCTACGTAAGATCAAATTTGCTCTCTTCCACTCTTTCTTACATTATCACACACAGTCACATTCATATGTACAAAACGAAAAGCTGTTAATAAAATCTCCGTTATAAAACGTACTATTAACATTTTATTACCAAACTAGAATAAAATGATGAGGAACATCGAGTTCGGGAATGGTGGTTGGCTGATCTCCTACATATTACTGGATGTGGCAACCACGCCTTGCCACACTAAAATTTCTCGCCTAAGAGGTTAGACAGAACCTCAGACACTGAATGTGGCTGAAAGATTTAAAATAGCTACGTAAGATCAAATTTGCTCTCTTCCACTCTTTCTTACATTATCACACACAGTCACATTCATATGTACAAAACGAAAAGCTGTTAATAAAATCTCCGTTATAAAACATACTATTAACATTTTATTACCAAACTAGAATAAAATGATAAGGAACATCGAGTTCGGGAATGGTGGTTGGCTGATCTCCTACATATTACTGGATGTGGCAACCACGCCTTGCACACACTAAAATTTCTCGCCTAAGAGGTTAGACAGAACCTCAGACACAACACAAAATCTTACAAAAGCGCTACATTCATCTCAAAATCACTTAGACTTAAGGTCCAGTCTGCTAATTTGCTTCTACTCTTCTGCGCGACATTAACCAGCGTGTCGCAAGCATCGCAAACCTGTGTCTTCATGTCTGAATAGGAAACCGTCCATTCTCTTCCAGTTCCTGTTCCTGCTGTATGTGTAATGATTGTGGTTTGGATCTGACTAAAATCCCATTTCACTGATGTTACATCTGACTGCTGTTTGGAACTACACCTTTGTGGCATCTGATTAATATTTAATAGTGCACCAGGCAGAAGAACCTCCAAACTGAATATCAACAGAACCCACTCAGTGTAACCTCCCAACAGATAAAAATATGTATAATAACCTCCCACAGTAAAAATATAAGTAAATAATTCACATTCAGCGTAACCTCCCACAGATAAATATAACTATATAGCCTAATTCACATTCAGTGTAACCTCCCAACAGATAATTTCCGTAACCTATCAAAAATACAATGGTGACTAATCTCTCAATAAAATTGTGGCTTACTTATAACCTTTCAATATTAACTGACTGTCATTCTGAACTGGTAACTTTGGACGTCAGCAGTGCTGCGTCATGGCCCTGAAAGATCAAACTGAATAAATTGAAAATTCTTACCTCAATAAGGTCCCCGGATAACGCATATATATCTGCTCCTATAAGAAATTTTTGTGGCGCAGGCCAGTGCAATGCTGGCCGATAGATGTATCATGTATAAAAAGAAACAATTGCTTTTTATTTACAATAATCGGGATGACCATGGATTGGAGAAATTAGTAAAGTCTTTAAATTGAGATGAATGATTGTCAAAAGTAAATTTTTATAAGAAAGATTATTATTAAGAGATTTTCTTAAAAACATTCACATGGGACTTGATATTACAATAGTACATATGCGCGAGGCTTCTTTTCCCTTATACTACAACGCTCAGGCACCGCCATCGCTCGCCACGGCCGGCTCAGCCAACTCCATACACCAGACTGATAGCTACTACTACTACAACTGCTACACAGTTCCTAATGCTGACAACACTGCTCTCTGGTCTGAGATTCTCCTATAGCTTACATATCGCAGGCAGCGCGTGAGCAATACATCGAAATTACATCTGCTCGAGTGCGCTAGCAACAAATTCCTTAATCATGGACCTCTTACAACAGAAACAGAGAAGATAATGTTGTACATCATACTGCGAAGTGCAACGGAGTGGACAATCCTCCCTACACCTAATCCACCGTTGCCGCACATAGTCCTCTTCCGCCTTCGAAACCGTTGACTACCTTCTTCTATAAAACTGGCAAGTGATCCGTATAAGGCATTACCAGACATGCCAGCTGAAAGAATATTCTTAATGTTGCTTGTGTTGACGAAGTTTGACACAGGTTGGAATATTTCTAAACCTAAATATGATCTGGAGATGACGTGTCTGAGAGATGGGATAAATCATCAGAAAAGGAGACCTGAAAAACTGTGATGATTACCAAGGAATTTGTCTATTGAACTTGGCATATAAAACTTTAGCCATCATCATCAAAAATAAATTTTACAGACAATTTCGACCCATCATCGATGAGGAGCAAAATGGCTTTAGAATTGGAAGATCATGCTGTGATGACTCCTTTTCATTGAAACTGCTAATAGAAAACATAGAGGATCCAATCTATTGGTTTTGTCGACTTCAAAAAAGCCTTTGACAATGCCAACAGAAACATAGTATTACAGACTTCGAGAGATGATCGTCTTCCACAGCAACTTATAGATAATACGTAAACACTTACGGGACAAAGTTAATCAGTGTCAAAGAGGAGCATGAATTCTCAGGATGGGGCACAATACATGTAGGAATACGACAGGGATGAAGTGATTCACGACTGTTGTATATTATTTATGTGGTTAAAATCACTGAACAGAGGAGACACGGCTTCATTAAAATCAAGGGAAACACAAAACTGTACGCTTTACCATATTAAGATGATTTAGCTCTTGTAACATCTGCAGATGTTAAACTGCAGCGATGTGTGCACGTTTCACAGATTTCATCCTAGAAGTACAGTGCAGACGCCAACACTGAGGAAACAGAAACCATTGCTTTCTGCGGCCAATATCTCGTATACCTATGTGAAAAATAAAATTCTAGAAATAATGAACACATTCATACGTTTATGAACTTTCCTTTCTGGATGAAAAAGATCTATCTTAAAAATCCTCCAGGTACATGAAAACAATTAGAGCCATTAATAACGTAATGGATCCTTCGCTAGTTCAACCTCACACCAGAATACGCCTTTGTAAGACCTTAAGAAGTTGTGTGACGTGTAATGGCAGTGAAGCCTGGACACTAAACCGCAAATGATGAGAAAAGACTGACACAACTTGAACAGATTGTGTATTTTGCATTAAACCGGGGAGGCTTCTTCCCGCCATATCCCTCAGTGGTTCACAACCCCTCAACATGCCACAGCAGTCCACCCACCCACAGCCACCCCACACCGAACCCAGGGCTATTCTGATGTTCGGCCCCCAGTTGGGCCCCCAGTGGACCGTCCTATACCAGACAAGTGTAAAACCCAAATATTTTCGTGGTAGAGTAATGTTGGTGTGTGTGTGTGTGTGTGTGTGTGTGTGTGTGTGTGTGTGTGTGTGTGTGTACATGGAAACGGTGTTTGAGCTGTAATCGCCGACACAGTGTAACTGAGGCGCAATAAGGGGAACCATCCCGCATTCGCTGAGGTAGATGGAAAACTGCCTTGAAAACCATCCACAGGCTGGCCGGCACATCGGACCTCGACTCTAATCCACAGGTCGTATTCGTGCCGGGACCAGCACGCCCTCCCGCTCTGGAAGCAGCGCGTTAGACCGCGCGGCTAGCCGGGCGGGCCAGTGAACAGATGGTTACACCAAGTGGCATCACTAAAAAAAACATACTGAATGTATGATTGTTATGCCTCCAAGATAGCGGCTACAGTCCCGCCCATCGCTGCAGTGGATCAAAACGTCTCTTACTTTCTGGATAGCATTCGTATAAACAAATACACACGAGTTTTTCTTTCCATTTTGTAACGTAATTCACATTCTTAACAGTGCATGTCCTGGCAGAGTCTTGGGGGCGGTAGAGTGGAAGCATGTAACAAGGTAAATTTGGGATACATATACTGAATCTAGAGAAACCTTGATCATTTTAGTTCAGCACAAGTTTACAGTACATATATCACATATTGTATTCATTCATAGTAGGCAACATTCAGATTCATAGAGCTACATATCGGTTACAGTATGGCCTGTCGGGAAACTCGAGAGCGAGCGAGTGCCCACTATGCCTATCCAGCTACATCAAAAGATGCTTCTACAGGCTGCTTTACAGTGTAGTACTTTCCCCTAAGAGGCGTGTACTTTATATCTGTGGAAAAGGAGTGCACAAATACATCTGTGCAGCGTTCATTTTTATGTAAATGAGTTAATACAATTGCAGTACAGACTTTCAGATGATTGCCCTCTTCTAAACCACATTACACAGAAAGTTATATTAACGTAGACACACAAGTCGTAAGTCAGGGTTTCTATATATATTGTATTGTATTGTATTACTCCGCGGACCCAGAAACGACGGAGACGCGTCATCGCGCCATAGCTCTCAGTGGTTCACAAACCAGCAACTGACCACAGCGGTCCACCCACCCCAACGTCGCCCCATACAGAACCCAGGATTATTGTGCGGTTCGGCCCACAGCGGACCGTCTCACACCATGTGAGTGTAGCCCCAAACATTTGCGTGGTAGAGTAATGTTGGCGTGTATGTATGTGTTTTTGCGCAGTAATCGCCGGCACATTGGAACTGAGGCAGAATAAGGGGAACCAGACCGCATTCGCCGAGGTAGATGGAAATCTGCCTTAAAAACCATCCACAGGCTGGCCGGCACACAGGACCTCGACACTAATCCACCGGGCGGATTCGTGCCGGGGACCGGAACGCCTTCCCACTGGGGAAGCAGTGCGTTAGACCGAGCGGCTATACGGCCGGATCCTATATCTATTACAAATATACACTGAAGAGTCAAAGAAATTGGTACACCTATATAATATCGAGTAGGGACCTCGCGAGCACACAGAAATGCCGCAACAAGACATGGCATGGACTCGACCAATGTCTGAATTAGTGCTGGAAGGAACTGACACCATGAATCCAGCAGGACTGTTCATAAATCCGTAAGAGTACGAGACGGTGGAGATATCTTCTGAACAGCTTGTTGCGAGGCATCCCGGATATGCTCAATAATGTTCATGTCTGGGAAGTCGTGTGACCAGCGGAAGTGTTTAAGCTCAAAAGAGTTTTCCTGTAGCCACTCTGTAGCAATTCTGGACGTGTGGGCTGTCGCACTGTCCTGCTGGAATTGTACAGGTGCCTCAAAATGCATAATGAATACGAATAGGTGCAGATAATCAGACAGGATGCTTACACCT
Source organism: Schistocerca piceifrons (assembly GCF_021461385.2). Lineage (NCBI taxonomy): Eukaryota > Metazoa > Arthropoda > Insecta > Orthoptera > Acrididae > Schistocerca > Schistocerca piceifrons. The sequence continues at coordinate 292,394,332 of NC_060144.1, read as the reverse complement.
ACATGTCAGCTGTCAGAGTCTTATCTAGACGTGTGAGGGGTCCCATATCACTCCAGCTGCACACGTCTCACACCATTACAGAGCCTCCACCAGCTTGAACAGTCCCCTGCTAACATACAGGGTCCATGGATTCTTGAGGTTGTCTCCATACCCGTACAGGTCCATGAGCTCGATACAATTTGAAACGAGACTCGTCCGATCAAGCAACGTGTTTCCAGTCAGCAACAGTCCAATGTAGATGTTGACGGGCCCAGGCGAGGCGTAAAATTTTGTGTCGTGCATTCATAAAAAGTACAGGAGTGGGCCTTCGGCTGCGAAAACCCATATCGATGATGTTTCGTTGAATATGGTTCGCACGCTGTCATTTGTTCATGGCCAAGCATTGAGATCTCGAACAATATTCAGCGGGGTTGCACTTCCGTCACGATAAAGAATTCTTTTCAGTCGTCGTTAGTCCCGTTCTTGCAGGATCTTTTTCCGGCCTCAGCGATGTCGGAGATTTGATGTTTCAACGGTTTCCTGGTATTCATGGTACACTCGTGAAATGGTAGTAGCGGATTATCCCAATTTCGTCGCTACCTCTGAGATGCTGTGTCCCATCGCTCATGCGCCGACTGTAACACCACGTTCAAAATCACTTAAATCTTAGTAACTTGCTATTGCTGCAGCAGTAACCAATATAACAACTGCACCTGACACTTGTCTTATATAGGCGTTGCCGACCGCAGCGCCGTATTCTGCATATTTATGTATCTCTGTATTTGAACAGGCATGCCTATACCAGTTTCTTCGGAGCTTTAGTGTAGAACCGAATGACTGTTCACCTGAAGGCGTATTCGTTGACTGTCTCCTCCTCAGTAGATGAATACATTCTGATAGGATTTAAGACACAGTATAGTGTAGTTGTACTGTAGAATTCAACGCTTATTCATGCATTGTGCTTCAACTAAGTGAGGGAATTTCCCTTTGATGGGGTGCCCTGAAACGCAACAACTTTGCTACTCAAGGAGTGTTCAACAGTAAGGGCGAATTTAACTAAAATGGAACTGTTAACACATTATATTCAGAACTACCGAGACGGCAAGAGGAAACATCTACAATGAATTAGATCAAAGAGGATCCCATAATCCATTCTATACTACCGCACCAATGGTGTAAGATCGCTACGTCAACCAGTGACTATATGGGAGAGAACATCTCGCCAGGGCCGCGACATATGGAGATACATAATACTTCGAAGGAAGATGATGAGGATGATGATGATGATGACACGATGAATCATATATTTCCTAATTTGCGATTCCACAGAGTCACACAATAACCATGCGCTCCGTGAGAATGATATCCTCAATTAGCGTAGAAACATTCAATATATACACAAAAATAACAGCCTACCGGTATTCAGATACTATCTAAGCACGTCGGTGATCAACTGGTCAGGTCCCATTCTCGCACAATTAACCAAATTATATTTATTGAGAGAATGACTTGAAAACAAATCCCTACGCACTCTGAGAACATCCCATTTTCCATCGAGGTTATATTTCTTTAGTCCTTCTTACACATAAGCTCATGAGACAAATGACTCGTTACGTTGCTCACTGACGACTACGACTTACAGAAGCAATGTACTTTCCAGAATGGCACAAATACAAAACCGTTTCAGTTCAAAGTAATTCAGCCGTAGTAATGGTACATGAGCTTACGAAATGGAACAAAGAAAGGGACTGAAATCACGGGGTTGGTATCTCTATTCACAAGTCATCGTATCTTCAGAAACTACAATTCTGCAGCACAAAATGTACACTTAATGAATGAGCAAGAGAATGTCAAACTAATGACCTGGCTGAAGACCCCATGCTGCCAGAAGAAGCACTAACAAAGCAATTGACTAGTTACATCAATTTAATAAAATATGAAAGCAAACATTACTAAAATTACTCATCTGAGTAGAGGACCTAACGACAAAACGAGAAATATTAAGTTAATTCTCCTGCCTCTTGCAAGCGCCGAAAGGCAAGAGCAATTTGGCCAATACTCCCAGCCGTGAAAGATCCCCCACTGGTCTCTGCCGCGCCCCACGAACCAAACAGCGGAGGCCTTCTCCGCAATCTGCTGGTTCACGCTTCCTGCCTAGGCTTCCAAAGTGTCTACTCGACCAGTGCTTATGGAGCAACAAAATCTACGTTTAACTGCTTAGGTACGCCACTGGCTCAGTGCTGGACTGACATTATCTTTCAAAAATGAATGCCAGTGTGGGCGCGAGTATTGAAGGCTCTACACGAAGTGTAGTAGTAGAAGTAGTAGGTAGTAGTATCTTTATGCATCCATAGATCTATTTTTACAAGGATATAGGACATGTCAAAGTATTTACAAATTCAGATCAAATTAAAATAAGTAAATTGGTTTACACATATATTTACTTCTGACTTTTAGTCAGAGACAATCATTAGATTTACTCCTGGTATACAATATATTTTCACAAATAACTTACTAAATAATGTAATGCCACATTGTTCACTCATATCTCACTATCACTCACTGCACACACTATACACACATTATTTCATCATAGTTCACACACACACACACACACACACACACACACACACACACACACACACTGGTGATTTCTAGGCCTTTTTCTGTACCGCATACCGCAACTTTCCATTTGCTGTCCAGAAAAACTGAGTCGGCATCTCTCCATGATGAATGAGATGGGGACATCAGAAAGAGGAAAAGGTGTTAATATTGTGCTATGCATAGCTTGGGGATAAATGTTTCTAGAAAGACAAAAAAAAGGAAAATATTGTTAAGTGGAGGTGCTATGTGGAATGTTGGATATTTCATAATGTTTACTATTTGTATTTCTTTGTATAACATTTTTTATCAAACTCCTGCTCTGTTTTAGTTTGGTAATCCTTCAATGTATAAAATTTATTGCATGAGAGGTACTTTTTTACTGCCTTTTTAAATAAGTGTATTTCTGCAATTTCCTTAATCTCTTTTGGTAATTTATTGTACAGTTTTATTCCTTGGTAGAAAATGCTGTTTTGAGTTTAATGTTTCTTTTCTTGGTAAATGTAAGCTGAGTCTATCTCTTGTTGCATGGTCGTGGACAGAGCTGGTTGTGCAGTAATTACCAATGTTATTTTTCATGTGTACAACTGACTGGTAAATGTATCCACATGAAGCGGTTAAAATCCCGTGTTCTGAATAGATCTTTACAATGAGCTCGACTAGTATTTTTGGTTATTATTCTTATGTCTCTCTTCTGGAGTTTGAAAAGTGTCTTCATATTTTGTGCATTTGTTCCCCAAAAACGAATGCCACAGCTAAGAATTGAGTGTACATATGAAAAATATGTAACTAAAAGACACTGCATGTTTCACACTGATGATAGGATTCTAAGGGCATAACATGCTGATGACATTCCGTTTGCAAGTAACTTTGTGTGTTCACACCACTTCAACTGAGAATCAATATTCATTCCTAGAAACTTTGCATTTTTACACAGTCTATATAGGTGTCATCTACATTTAATACAACATCGCCATTTTTCCTCTTCAAACTGAAATTCATGGCATTAGTTTTCTTCATGTTCAATGTCAGTTTACTACTTACTGACCCATCATAAACTTCCTTGAGAGTTTCATTTATTTTCTCGGCAATTAGTTCTCTTGTTTTCTCAGTGACCATAATATTGCTGTTATCAGCAAAGAGGATTTTTTAACCATGAGTAACACTACTGGGAAATTCGTTGATGTCTATCAGGAACAGCATGGGTCCTAATATGCTACCTTGCAGAACCCCTATATTAATGTATTTTTTCTGATAAGTGTTTTACAAAATGTTTAGATCTATTTGAAGTGTTTGTTATCTCTAATCTTTGTACCCTATCTGTTAGGTACTATCGAAACCAGCCAATGGGTACCCCTCGTATTCCTAATGCTTCTATTTTATTAAATAGAATCGTGTGGTCGACTGTATCAAACACCTTGGAAAGATAAAAAATATGACTGTGACACACTCATCTTTATCAAGTGCATCAAGTACAACTCTTACGAGTTCTACTATGGCTGACCCCATATTTTTGCCACTTCGGAAACCAAACTGTGATTAGCTTAAAAGATTGTATTTATTCAGGTAAATCATTAATCTGCCTTTCATAATTGCTTCTATTATTTTTGAGAATGCTGACAGCAGGGAAATGGGCTGATAATTTTCTGTGTATTTTGCATTACCTTTCTTAAGCAAAGGTACAACTCTTGACTGTTTTAACTGCTCTGGAAATGTCCCTGCTGTGAAGGATTCGTTTATTATATTTGTTAACGGGCCTTGTATAATCCCTATGTATTTTTCCAGTGCACACATTGGTACTTCATCTAAGCCTACTGACTTTTTACTGTTTACTTTTTGAATTGTTTTGCTGACTTCATTCTCTGTGGTTGGAAGTAACATCATTGTATTTAGTGCAACATTATTCACAGGTGTTAAATGTGTTTGGCGGAATTTTTGCTGTAACTTCTCTGCAATACTTGAAAAATGCTCGTTTACATAGTTTTCTAAGTGCTGTGGGTCATTTATTACTTTATCCCCTTCGCTTAGCAGAATGTTATTCTGCATTTGTTTGCCTCTCCCCATTTCCTTTTTTTATAACATCCGAGATTTTTTTGTTTTTATTCTCTGCATTATATATTATTTTGTAATTAAATGACTTTTTTGCAGCAATCAGAACCTTCCTATAGATGTTTTTGTATCTATGACAGAATTTTAAGAATTCTGAATCATTGCGAATCTTTTTCATGGAACTGAGGTGTTAAGTGTTTGGGAGGACTTCTTAATATGTGCTGGAATCCATCTGTTTTTGTGAGATGTTGGTACAGATATGCATACTTTTGGAAATTCCTTTTCAATGTTCAGTTTAAACAATGTGGAGAATTTCATATTCACATTGGTTTCCTTACACACTTTATCCCAGCTTTGTTTTTCTAGTTCTTTTGAAAAATATTTTATTTTGATTTCTGATAGATGTCTTTTGTGGTAGATTTTTATGCTATTGAATATAAAATGACGCAAATTTATGAAAAGAGACACGAATTATATCACAAATTACGAAAAAAGCAATTTTTTGCTTCAGAAAACCAGTCCCTGTACGTAATATGCCGGTTTACTGCACCTAAGTCGCTGCCAGCAAATGCATTTGAGTAGAAGGACTGGATATCGGGTAATTTAAAACATCGTTCACCGTTAAATGAAGCAACACACTTATTTCATACTCATCATTTTAAAGGCCTGACAATAACCATTTCAGAGTAAAACAAAGTTAATAATTTTCTTTTTTGTTTTACTATCCAGAGTAACAGAAAGTGGATTCTAATTTTACCAGCTTGAAATTACATGAACACTCTTTTAAGTGTCCAGATGAACAATAGATCGCCTCAAAGTTACAACAACTCGAAGGTACATAAAATAATAACTGCTCCCAAGGTAAAAATACAGTAAAATAAATTAACATTATTAAATAATCCAAATACTAATCCCGGACAAAAGTAGGCTTTAACATTCAAACAAATGAAAGAGTAACAGAAAGAGTCATAAAATTACAAGAGTTCTAAAGTTAGAAGAACAAGTAATTCCTTCTCTGTTTGTGACAACAGGGCAGCCAAAAAATACTAACTTGTCGAAGCTGCCTAAAATGATGGCTGATCGTTCTAATATATATGCTTCCTGTACCTAACATCAAGGTGGTAGTCTAAACTGGCCAGTAGCACTCAACACCAGCGTCATTGGAAAACAAAATCCAGTGATGAGACAGGTCATATCACAGCAACAGTATAAACTTTATCAAGTCTCTGCGTAAGAAATGAATCCCAAGGCGAAACTATAGTACAGATAAATGACTATTAGTTAGCATAATATAATAATTATTCAGTACCAGAATCGACATGAAACAGAGAGTAGAATCGGCAGATTTCGAGAAGACAGCTGTAAATAATTCCCTAAATTTAATCATTAATATGAGAATCGGTCATTAACAACGTTTACGGCCAAATTAGGAGAAAATGTATCACTTACAATTGGCGAAGTACAAGCTACACCTTAAATCAGATATTAATGAAACTCATCAACATACAATACACGTAACAGTAGTGCCCTTTAAAAATATGTTGCCTTAGCGACACAATAAACCAATGAGAGGGGTTTCACATCCTAGTTAATTATGCACCACGTGAGGGCCTTCTAATCGAAAGGTAGGTATTCGAAAAATGCTTCTTATAACATTAGAGCTACGAACTAGAGTTAGCTTACGTATTTTTTTGTTGTGATCTTCAGTCCAGAGACTGGTTGATGCAGCTCTCCATCCTACGCTACACTGTGCGAACCTCTTCCTCTTCGAGCTACTACTGCTAACTTTGAATGTGCTTACTGTGTTGGTCCCATGGTCTCCTCCACTCTCCCCTTCAGTACTAAATTGGTGATCCCTTGATCCCTCAGAATGTGTCCTACCAACCGATCCCTTCCTTTAGTCAGGTTGTGCCACAAATTTGTCTTCTCCGCAGTTCTATTCAGTACCACCCCATCAGTTACGTAATCTACCTATCGTCGTAATCTTCAGAATTCTTCTGTAGCACCACATATCAAAAGCTTCTATTTTCTTCTTGTATAAACTTCTATCGTCAATCTTTCACAAAATTCTGTACATGGCGCACTTTCAGAAACTGTGAATAGTTGCTATTGAAAGAAAATAGCACTCGGTCATTATATTTGACGAATTAATCGGGTTTAAACACTGCTAGGAGTGTCTTCCTCAGAATTTAGATCAATAATGGTCTATAACATGGTCACAGAATTGTGGCTAAAAACGTATGATACAGAATATAAGTACGGAATCATCGTGAAAGACTGGCAGTACTTATATGTCATTTGTAAAATAATAAATATGCCAAAAAGGGCGTTAGTCACAAAGATATTTAAGATAAAGAAAACTGTGATTGTGAGCCACTAGGAGCTGCTCGTTACTTGAATGGTGCAGGTTGCAAAACGGACTGAGGTGCCCGAGTCAACAACGTGGCACTGCAACGAGCGCGCCATCTAGTAGCCGTAGATACAATTAGGCTACTTCACATTGGAATATAGGCAGAAATTATTGTAAATAAACAGTATTTGGTACATAATGGAAAGCAATGTTTGTTTGATAGTAGCATACAACATAACATTTTGTCTACATCAAAGCTGATAACAGTACGATAAAATATGAAAACATCATTATCGAAATGTATAGAGGACTGAATGACAACTTGTAGAAAGCAATATTGACGTGAAATACAGCCCAGAAACATTTGACAATTAAAAAACGTAGGACTACCTTAGAAGGAAAAGAACTTTTGGGCAATCTGCACAAGGAGACCCGAAGTCAGCTATCGAGTAACGGCTTTATACCGTTGAAAAAATTTTTGTTACCTAGCTGTAGCTGTTCGTTAAGGATGAGGCTATCCTTTCGAGCAAAATGATTCAAAATCTCTAATTCTTCTAGAATATCTAGTCTACGCCCTTTCTTTTCGATGTGCAAAATGTTGCTATCGCAGATGGCTTTAGGTGAATGACCTGTAATTAGAAGATGGTCGGCAAAAGACGAATTTTGGGGGCTAGTGCCATTTTTTCTTAGCAAGTATTCTTTATATCTGGTAGTGAAGGCACTTCCAGTTTGCCCTATACAGTAAGAGGAGCAAGTATCGCAGACAATTTTGTGAACAGCAGAATTTTCTAAAACGGAACGATCAGAATGTAAAGTACGAACGAAGTTTTTTTTTCAAATTGTTATTAGTAGAAAAAGCAACGTTGTAATCGGATTTCTTTCGAAGAATGCGTTGGATCTGATAAGAGATAGATCCCACAAAGAGAATAGAGAAATTTTTTTTTTAGTTAGTCTCGATAACAGAAGTGCCTAGCGTAATAATTCTTTTAGCAGTTTTCTTTTTGAGGACGTCATCTACTGTATTAGGTTTATACTCGTTGTTAACTGCTATTGTTTTAATTAAATCGATTTCGTCGTAGAATTTTTCTTTAGAAGTGGGACGGAAATGGCTTGGTGAACAGCAGAATGAAAGAAGGTTTTTTATGCGATTGTGGATGAGTAGAAGATGAAGGAATGATCTGGTCGGTATATGTTACTTTAGGTAAATATTGAAAATCCTATCTACATTTTCTAATGATATTTTCATATTTTATCTTACTGTTATAAGCTTTGATGTAGACAAAATGTTATGTTGTATGCTACTATCAAACAAACATTGCTTTCCATTATGTACCAAATACTGTTTATTTAAAATCATTTCTGCTTATATTTCAATGTGAGGTAGCCTAATTTTATCTACGGCTACTAGATGGCGCCTTCGTTGCAGTGCCATGTTCACCTCGCCGCATTTGTCAACGCGGGCACCTCAGTCCGTTTTGCAACCTGCACCATGCAAATAAAGAACAGCCCTTAGTGGCTCGCCATCACAGTTTTCTTTATCTTAAATATCTTGTGGCTAATGCCCTTTTTGGCATATTTATTATTTTATAACTTTCATATAAGTACTGCCCGTCTTTCACGATGATTCCGTACTTATACTCTGTACCATACGTCGTTAGTCATATTTCTGTGACCATGTTATAGACCATTCTGTGATTTAAATTCTGAGGAAGACACTCCTAGCAGTGTTGAAACCTGGTTAATTCGTTGAAAATAGTGATCGAGTGCTGTTTTTTTTCAATTATGTATATGTTTCACTTCCATACATGGCTATTCTACGTACAAACACTTTCAGAAGTGACTTCTTTGTCACTTAAAGCTATACTCGATGTTAACAAATTTCTCTTCTTCAAAAACAACTTTCTTGCATTGTCTACATTTTATATCGTCCGTACTTCGACCATCACCAGTTATTTTGCTTCCCGAATAGCAAAACTCATTTACTACCTCAAGTGCCTTACTTCTGACCTAATTCCGTCAGCATCACCTGATTTAATTCGACTATATTCCATTATACCCGTTTTCTTCTTGTTGATGTTCATCTTATAACCTCCCTTCAAGATACTGTCCATTCCACTCAACTGCTCTTCCAAGTCCTTTAATGTCTTTGACAGAATTACTATGTCATTGCAAACCTCATAGTTTTTATTCCTTATCTCTGGACTTTGATTCCTACTCGAAACTTTTCTTTTCTTTACCGCTTGCTCAATATACAGACTGAATAACATCGGGAATAGGCTAAAATATTTTACCACTACCTTCTCAACCACCGCTTTCCTATCGTGCCACTCAACTCTTATAACTGCCATTTGGTTTCTGTACAAACAGTAAATAGCCTTTCGTTCCCTGTATTTTAGCCCTGCCATCTGTAGAATTTGGAAGGGAGTATTCCAGTCAACACTGTCAAAAGCTTTCTGTAAGTCTACAACTACTAAAGAGGTAGGTTCGCTTTTCCTTTGCCTATCTCCAATGAGAAGTCGTAGTATAAGTATTGCCTCGTGTGTTGCTACATTTCTCCGGAATCCATGTGATCTTCCCCGACGTCGACTTTTACCAGTTTTTCCAGTCGTCCGTAAGGAATTCGTGTTAGTATTTTGCATCCGTGACATTTAAGCTGGTAGTTCGGTAATTTTCACACTGTCAGCACCTGCCTTCTTGGAATTGGGATAATTATAATCTTCTTGAAATATTTCGTATGTTTCATACATCTTGCTCACCAGATGAAAGAGATTTGTCATGGCTGACCCCCCGAAGGCTATCAGTAACTCTAACGGAATGTTGTCTACTCCCAGAGCCTTGTTTCAACTCAAGTCTTTATGTTCCTTGTCAAATTCTTCTCGCAGTGTCATATTTCCCTTCTTAACTGCCCCTATGTCATCTTCCATTTCCACAAAATTGCCTTCAATTACATCGCCCTTGTATAGACCCTATATATTCTCCTTCCGCCGTTTTGCTTTCTCTTCTTTGCTTAGGACTGGTTCTCCATCTGAGCTCTTGGTAGTCATTCTGGTGGTTCACTTTTCTGAAAAGGTCTCTTTAAGTTTCCTGTAGGCAGTATCTGTCTTACCTTACTGATATATGCTTCTACATCCTTACATTTGTTCTCTAGCCATTACTGCTTAGCCATTTTGCAGTTCCTGTCGGTCTCAGTTTTAGACGTTTGTATTCCCTTTCGCCCGCTTCATGCATTTTTATACAAACATCAAAAAATGTTATGCATCTCCTCGGTTCTGAGGGTTCCGGAACTTGTATAGAAAACTGAAATAGAGATCAACATTAGCATCATTTCCGCCCTTTTTATTGCTCATGAAATCCACACATTGCGTGTTGTACAACCATGCAGCGAGACCATCAAAGGGGATGGTCCAGATTGCTGTACAAAGCGGTACGTCTGATACCCAGTAGCACGTCCTCTTGCACTGATGCATGTCTGTATTCGTCGTGGCATACCATTCACAAGTTCATCAAGTCACTGTTGGACCATATTGTCCCACTCCTCAACGGGGACTCGTCGCAGATCCCTCATAGTGGTTGGTGGGTCACGTCGTCCATAAACAGCCCTTTCCAATCTACTCCAGGCGTGTTCGATACGGTTCATCTCTGGAGAACATGCTGGCCACTCTAGTTATCCTAAATTAAGCCATTCACAAGATGTTCACGATGGGGACACAAATTGTCGTCCATGATGACGAATGCCTCGCCGATATGCCTCGATATGGTAGCACTATCGATCGAAGGATGACATTCATGTCTCGTCTAGCCGTTACGGTGCCTTCCATGAGCACCAGCGGCGTACTTCAGCCCAACATAATCCCACCTCGAGATAGCAGGGATACTCCAACTTACTGCACTCGCTGAACAGTGTGTCTGAGGCATTCAGACTGATCGGGTTGCCTTCAAACCCATCTCCGACGATTTTCTGGTTGAAGGAATATGCAACACTCATCAATGAAGAGAACGTGATTCCAATACTGAGCGGTTTTTTCGACATGTTTTTAGGCCCAACTGTACCGCGCTTCGTGGTGTCGTAGTTGGAAAGATGAACCTTGCCATGGACGCGAGTGAAGCTGCGCAACATGCAGCCTATTTCGCATAGTTTGAGTAGTAATACGACGTCCTGTGGCTGCACGAAAACCATTTTTCAACATGGTGGCGTTGCTGTCAGGGTTGCTCGGAGCCATAATCCGTAGGTAGCGGTCATCCACTGTAGTAGTAGACCTTTGGGGCCTAAGCGAGGAACGTCATCGACAGTTCCTGCCTTTCCGTATCTCCTCCATGTCGGAAAAACATCGCTTTGGTTCACTCCGAGATGACTGGACACTATCGCTGTTGACAGCCCTTCCTGACACAAAGTAACAATGCAGACGCTATCGAACCGCGGTCTAGGCATGATTGACGGACAACACGAGCCGTGTACCTCATTCCTGGTGGAATGACTGGAACTGATCGGCTGTCGGACCCCCTCCGTCTAATAGGCGCTGCTTATGAAGGGCTGTTTACCTCTTTGGGCGGGTTTAGTGACATCTCTGAACAGTCAAAGGGACTGTGTCTGTGATACAATATCCACAGTTAATGTCTATCTTCAGGAGTTCCAGGAACTGGGATGATGCAAAACTTTTTTTGATGTGTGCATTTTCTCTTTTCATCGATTAAATTCAATATCTGTAATCTTACCCAAGGATTTTTACTAACCCACTTCTTTTTGTCAACTTGATCTTCTGTTGCTTTCACTATTTCATCTCTCAAAGCTACCCATTCTTCTTCTGCTGTATTCATTTCCCCTATTCTTGTCCATCGTTCCCTAATGCTTCATCTGAAACCCTATACAACCTCTACTTCTTTCAGTTTATCCAGGTCCCTTCTTCTTAAATTCCTGCCATTTTGCTATTTCTTCTTTATTATTCTGCAATTAATAACCAATAAACTATGGGCAGCGTCCACATTTACCCCTGTAAATGTTTTAGAATTTAAAATGTGGTTCCTAAATCTCTGTCTAACCAATATATAATCAACCTGAAACAGTCCGGTGGTCTCCTGGTCTCTTCCACGTTTACAGCATTCTCTCATGATTCTTAAAACAAGTGTTAACTATAATTAAATTATGCTCTGTGCGTAATTCTACCCGGCGGCGTCCTCTTTCATTCCTTTCCCTCAGTCCACAGTCACTTACTACTTTTCCTTCGCTTCCTTTCTTTTAGCTCATCATACATTTCCTCAATCTCCTCCTGATCTGTGGAGTTAGTCAGCATATGAACTTGCACTACTTTACTGGGTGAAGGCTTCGTTTCTATCATGGCTAAAATAATGTGGTCACTATGCTGTTGATAGTAGCTTACGCGCGTTTTTTTACTCGTTTTTATACCAACTCCTGCATTACCCCTATTCGGTTTCGTATTAGTAGCATGTATTCACATGACCAAAAGTCCAGTTCCTCCTCCATCCGAACTTCACTAATTCCCACTATATCTGATTTTAACCTTTTCATTTGCCTTTTTAAAGTTTCTAACCTTCCTACCCGATTAAAGGATCTGACATTCCACGCCCCGATCCGCAGAACGCTAATTTTGTTTCTTCTGATAACAACGTCCTCCTCAGTAGTCCCCTCCCAGAGATACGAATGGGGGACTATTTTATCTCCATAATATTTCACCCAAGATGATGCCATCATCATTTAACCACACAGCAGAGCTGCATGCCCTCGGGAATAATTATGGCTGTAGTTTCCCATTGCTTTCAGCCGTTCGCAGCACCAGCACAGCAAGCCCGTTTTGGTTGATGTTACACGGCCAAATCAGTCAATCATCCAGACTGTTTCCCGTGTAACTACTGAAAAGACTGCTGCATTTCTTCAGAAACCACACTTTTGTCTGGCCTATCAACAAATACCAATCCGTTGTCGTTACACTTACGGTACAGCTATCTGTATCGCTGAGGACGCACGCAATCCTCCCTACCGGCCGCAAGGTCCATGGTTCTAAGCGGGGAGGGAGGGAGGACTCAAAAATCGAAATTAAAATAAGCGACATTTCAGTAGCCAAAGGCATACGGAGGCTTGCTACATTTAATACCAAAATTACTTACAGTTTTCAGCGTCCTTTCCTTCATTCAGTACGAAGGTCGTTGCAAAGAAACACATGCAGAAAGCGTAATAAGCAGCAATCAGACCGTTCACCAGCAAGCAACGAATCTTAGACTTGCTCGAATGTAAACAAGTAAAACACACTAAAGTTTCAATGTCATAGAAAAAGCTTCTTTCTTATCAAGAGCAAGTTTCCGCCAGCTGAACAGGCAGCTTAAACAACGCTCACTAGGAATTCAGCAGGAATTTTCTTTACTTTTCTTTCAAAAAACAAAAAAAGAACTAACGTACAATGAATCGAGGCCTCCTACAATAGCAACGTTCAAGAAGTCGCTGTCGCCGGTCTACCACGAGCCAGTGCACATCACACTATGGCCAAGTAATTGCCAAATACAACTGCCCAGCGGAATGGAGAAGCACTCCGTGTCACACTACTGACCTCACGTCCACTGTTTCACTAGCTACCCATGCTCGCCACTACCCTCCTGCCATTGTTGCGCGCCACCTAGCTGGCGTGAAAGATGGAAACCGAAGAGCGCGACTCCTGTCAAAAATAGAGTAGATACAAGCCGCTACGGCTCTGATACACTTCAATGATAAGCAGACCTCATCACGTCTACCTGGCTGGAAGGAGGCGACCCGCTGTCTTAAGCTTATCGTCACTCATTATTGATCACCTCCCATAACAAGCAGAAGGCTGTGGTATCGCAGCTGATTGCTATGTTGGAGTCCGAGGCTCAATTTCTAGTACAGATAGTAATTCCTCCTTTATGAAAGAACTGGGACATGGTCCACTCGGGGTTGTGACGGCAACTGAAGGGTTACCTGCACGAGTAGTAGCTGTACCAGATCTTACTAATCCGCCAACAGCCGAGAGAGCTGTGTGCTGACCTCAAACCATTGGCTGAGGATGACACTTGGCCTTCTGCAGCCAGAACTCTAGTGTTTTCCTTATTCCGACATGATGACACCTATTTATCCTCTCTATGCAAATATGAAAAGCGGCAAGCCACTTAGCATGAACCTGGCTCGCGGGGTCCCGTGTCCTACTGCCGCGGGTCGGAGATTTTCTCCTCCCGGGAGTAGGTGTTTGTGTTGTCCTCATCGTTTCATCATCATTCAAGAAAATGGAGAGCCTGGATAGTGGAAACGTTGATAATCTGTACGGGCGCTGATAACCACACCGTTGAGCGCCAAATAAAACAAAAATCACAATCATTGGCATGAACCTTTCCATTTAATGTGAGAATTACATTCAACTGAGAAGCTAACGAGGAGGCGGAATTTTACAATAATAGTTCATAAAAGTAAATTGTGCAGCAGTGATTGTATGTACTGTCCTCTAACTAACTTCATGTCTTAACGACATTCAGCATGCCTCGATTCTTATTTTTCCATACTTTCTGAGAATGCTTGGTAATTAGGTGCACGCTGGATTTGTGATGGGCAAGGTAGTGTCCATCTTAAAGGAAAAGTGCACTTGAGCAATTAGCGGGGACTCTGGCAATTGCAGAAAACAGAGAAGGTAGCATGACGTGTTCTCAGAGTGAATGTTGCATCTCAGGTGAGCCCCTGTGTCAGAGGGGACTTGTGCTGGAATTCATTTACACCCTATCTCTGGCATAGCGGCCGAGCAGTGTCGAGGGAAAGAAATTTTGTCAGCAGCAAACCAAACCTCTGCCATGTTGAGAATAGTACCTTCAGTAGATAAAAAAACACGTGCTTTCAAAAAGAAACAGGGATGTAGAAAAATAACAGCCTAGCGCCGAGTGCAGTTTCTTTCGTTGTGATTTGTGATTTGAGGCTAGGTGTTGGGAGCGAAAATGCACGATTGGCAAAATTGCTTGTATGGGAGGTGATCAATAATGAGTGACGATAAGCTTAAGACAGCGGGTCGCCTCCTTCCAGCCAGGTAGACGTGATGAGGTCTGCTTATCATTGAAGTGTATCAGAGCCGTAGCGGCTTGTATCTACTCTATTTTTGACAGGAGTCGCGCTCTTCACAAGCAGAAGTTTTTGGAACAAGCAGCAGGTTGAAATGTAACTGGAGTTATAACAGGAGCCGTATTGCATTTCGCTGGATTTTTCCAGAAGGAGCAATTAAGCCATTGGCAGACTGAGAGTTCTTATGCAAAGATTGGTACTCATGTCTTGCTTGGCGGGAAGTAAAGAGCAGCCTGTGCGATTCACAGGGAAAATTCAGGAGTTCAACGTGGGTCTTGATGCTGAACGGACGTCTGTGGGCTGCCGACTCCACACGACTGTTGTCCAGAAAATGTGACAGCGGAAGCACAATCCTCGTCGTGTGTTTTAGAGGGACAGTCGCCACACCAACAGTCTTTATGTATCGAGCTGATAATTCACGGCGAGCGGTATTAGCAGAACCAGCACCTTAAGACAATCCTTTCTCAGAATTAAGATCGTTGCAGTTATCTGTTCCACGTTTACCAGTGCAATAGTAGATTCATGCGTTGCTCAGTCTAACAGTCAGGCCATCAGTTACAGTGTTTGTTTAGTTAGAAATTCACGTATCATTTTAGATCGTCAGATGCGTCCGTAGGGCACGTTCTAAAGCCTTTGACCTAACTCTAGCAACTAGCAGGTTCTCTTTGTGTAAACTATTTAGTTCAGCTTTGTAGTATTTATTTAGTACTGTCACATAGTCAGTTGCATTTCATTGCTATATTTTATTAGAAAAAAATCGATGTGTTCATTTAAAAGTTGTTTCTGTTGACATTAACGTTATTTTCAGTATTACATATTCTCCACTTCAGGAATCACAGCTAAGGCTTTAACATTAGTTAATCCGTTTGCACACTGCAATTCAGCAGGCATCTAAAAGGTGTGCTTGTCTCCTAAATTTTCAAAGTCAGGTTAGCAATTCAAACACACTGAGCGTTTTGCGTCTTGAGATGAATGTCCCGGATACGCTGGACTGATTTTAATGGTTCAAATGGGTTCAAATGGCTTTGAGCACTATGGGGCTTAACATCTAAGGTCATCAGTAGCCGCGCGGTCCAAGGCGGTTTGTTACGGTCCGCGCGGCTCTCCCGTCGGAGGTTCGAGTCCTCCGTCGGGCATGGGTGTGTGTGTTGTCCTTAGCGTAAGTTAGTTTAAGTTAGATTAAGTAGTGCCTAAGTTTAGGGACCGATGACCTAAGCAGTTTCGTCCCATAAGACCTTACCACAGATTTTTTCTCTACTTACTTCTTTTTGCATGTGGACGTACCCAGAAATTTCCTCAATCCTATTACCAACTGTTTTTTTTGTTTCTGTTAGACAGAAACAGACCTTTATTTGTTTAAGTTTCTTCAACATTTCATACAATTTAGTAGATATTCTCTGAACATCCCATGCTTCTGTATGTTTTGTCCTTTTCCGAAACCGATTTCGTCTTCTTTTTAATCTGTCCAGATGCAAGACTTGGTTGGAAAATTTTGGATATTCTTTTTTTTCCAGATGTCGGAGTGCAGATCCGACGCTCCAACCCCGAACCTTGAAGATGAGGTCTTTATTCCGTCCACTAGATTCATTAACTTTATGGTCTCAGGGTTTCAATATATTCTGTATCCTCAACTAAAAAGTCTCTCCCGTCAGCGTCGTCATATCAGAGTCCATCAGTCATATGTACCCAGCATTAAAATCAGTCCGCCGGCCGCGGTGGCCGAGCGGTTCTAGGCGCTTCAGTCCGGAAACGCGCAACTGATACGGTCGCAGGTTCGAATCCTGCCTCGGGCATGGATGTGTGTGTTGTCCTTAGGTTAGTTAGGTTTTAGTAGTTCTAAGATCTAGGGGACAGATGACATCAGATGTTAAGTCCCATAGAGCTCAGCGCCATTTTTGTTATATTTCCAGTTCATGCCACCGGTGATGATACCATTGTGGTAGAACATTTTTTGGCAAATAGTGCAAAAGCTATCTCTGGTCGTAAGGGTATTACAAACACTGGTGACCTAAACCCTCGTACAGGCTGCAAAATAAATGACCCCATTATTGGACGTATTGGTTGAGACGTAGTTCATGATAATAGTGATGGCTTACATGCGTTATGCCAGCAGTACAGCATCAAAAGAGAAAATTGATGATTCAAACAAAAACCATTCACAAATATACATGGATGCAACCAAGACGTGGATAAAAATCTGTAACTGATTACGCTAAAATGAAACAATATAGTTGTGTAAAGGCAAATGGTGTAAGAGTTGTGAGACGTGCAGATTATGGTTTGGATTACTATATTCAGATTTTTAAAATTAGTCTCCCATTTAAGATAAGTGTGGCATTAAAAGGTAATACGGAACAGCAGTCAATTTGGGCAGTCTATGAGGAGCCTATCAGCTTTCTTTATCAGCTCATACTCTTAAAAAATTTGTGCAATACGCAGGACGGCTCTATAAGTAACATGTATGATGTAACTAAAGAAGCATTTCCCCAAGTTGCTAAAATGGACTTAGGGAAAAGCAGCCACAATTTACGAGACTCAAAGTTGAACTCTGGTGGGATGACACGACGCAACAGATCGTGGAGGAAGAAAAAACAAGTATATGAGAAATGGCTGAGCACCAAATTGGAAGCGGATCTTAAGATATACCACGAAAAGAGGAACAGCGCCCGTCAAAACAACAACATGAAGAAACTGGTATCGTCAAAATGTGACGAAGTACAGGCAATATAAAAGTCAACAAATCCTGGAAAATAATCAAAGTGATGGGGACGCAGTATACAGATCAAGCTGGTATTACCACGATACGTATGGATCGTAGGGTGCGGTATTACCAGGAACTGTAGAGATTAGATATAGTTGAATATGAAAACTTTAAAATACAGGGGCAGGAAAGTAAGGGGTTTATCGAGGTGCCAGCAATAAGTCGTGATGAAATAACACGTTAAAACGTTACCACTAGAATAAACTGAGTTTTGTATCATTTCATACTTTCAATGGTGAATTTCTATACAGCTTTTTCTATTTGATGGAGAGAAATTTGAATTATTTGTCATAACTCATGTTGGTGTAATAATCTGTGTCTGCTTTGTAAATGCCTGTCGCGAGAAAAATGAAGAACCTTACTTCAGCTATCTAAGTTTCATCTTTCTTGTTGCTCAGGTACTAAAAGCTACGTGAAAGTTAAAATGTGCATTTTCAGTAGTCGAATAATTAATATTGTCATCATTTATACTTCTGTGTCTAATTTTAATTTTCTCACTTAACACAGTCCTGTTTATATACATATTATTATTTCTGTTTTTGTAGAACTTTATTTCTGGCGTTGAACAGGAGAATTTCGCGCCGATTTATTGGACAGCAAACAACCGATCGACAGTCGTGTTCTCTCGTGGAATATTTCTTTAAATGAAACTAAAGCGCCTCTTAGATATTTTGTACCGATCATTTTTCAAAGTTGTTGTTGTGGTCTTCGGTCCTGAGACTGATTTGATGCACCTCTCCGTGCTACCCTATCCTGTGCAAGCTTCTTCATCTCCCAGTACCTACTGCTACCTACATCCTTCTGAATCTGTTTAGTGTATTCATCTCTTGGTCTCCCTCTACGATTTTTACCCTCCACGCTGCCCTGTAATACTAAATTGGTGATCCCTTGATGCCTCAGAACATGTCCTACCAACCGATCCCTTCTTCTAGTCAAGTTGTGCCACAAACTTCTCTTCTCCACAATCCTATTCAATACCTCCTCATTAGTTATATGATCTACCCATGTAATCTTCAGCATTCTTCTGTAGCACCACATTTCGAAAGCTTCTATTCTCTTCTTCTCCAAACTAATTATCGTCCATGTTTCACTCCCATAATTGGCTACGCTCCATACAAATATTTCAGAAACGACTTCCTGACACTTAAATCTATCCTCAATGTTAACAAATTTCTCTTCTTCAGAAACGCTTTCCTTGCCATTGACAGTTTACATTTTATATCCTCTCTACTTCGACCATCATAACTTATCTTGCTCCCCAAATAGCAAAACTCCTTTACTACTTTAAGTGTCTCATTCCCTCAGCATCACCCGACTTAATTCGACTACATTCCATTACCCTCGTTTTGCTTTTGTTGATGTTCATCTTATATCCTCCTTTCAAGACAATATCCATTCCGTTCAACAGCTCTTCTAAGTCCTTTAATGTGTCTGACAGAATTACAATGTCATCGGTGAACCTCAAAGTTTTTATTTCTTCTCCATGGATTTTAGTACCAACTCCGAATTTTTCTTTTGTTTCCTTCACTGCTTGCTCAATGTACAGATTGAATAACATCGGGGATAGTCTACAAACCTGTTTCACTCCCTTCCCAACTATTGCTTCCCTTTCATGCCCCTCGACTCTTATAACTGCCATCTGGTTTCGGTACAAATTGTAAATAGCTTTTCGCTCCCTGTATTTTGCCCCTGCCACCTTCAGAATTTGAAAGAGAGTATTCCAGTCAACATTGTCAAAAGCTTTCTGTAAGTCTACAAATGCTAGAAACGTAGGTTTGCCATCCTTAATATAGTATCTAAGATAAGTCGTAAGGTCAGTATTGCCTCATGTGTTCCAATATTTGTACGAAATCCAAACTGATCTTCCCCGAGGATTGCTTCTACCAGTTTTTCCATTCATCTGGAAAGAATTAGCGTTATTATTTTGCATCCGTGACTTATTAAACTGATTGTTCGGTAATTTTCACATCTGTCAGCACCTGATTTCTTTGGGATTGGAATTATTCACTTTTCAATAGCTTACATGAAATTCCTGGTAGATCTGTAGTAAGCTGATCGGTCAATTGCTAAAAGAGCGGGTTAACCAAATTGCTCACTTTTCTGATACGAAAGGAGAGTAAGTGGGTGATTTTGAGCTAGGAAAGTACTAAATGAAGGTAACTATCTCTTTCACACTGGATTGCGATGTGTCTTATATAATATTTCTGGGCCCTAACTTCAATGAAGCTTGCTTCCCCGTAAAAAACCTAGAAACCTAAAAGCAAGTAGAGCTCCAGTTATGCCCACCATGGGGCGGCTGAAATAAAACTTCACCATTATTTGTGTCTAATTCACGTAATTACTATTTCGTATTTAAATAACTACGGTGGAGAATATTATTACCAGTAAAATAATGAAGTAAGTGACACCTCTAAACAGATGAAACGTACAAGAGAAGTCAACTTATCCTGAAAAGCCGCAGATGAGAGATATAATTACCATTGTTTCTTTACATGCATCTACTTTATCACGACTTCTCAAAATGTGTGTTGAGTACTTCATAGTTCATATTCAGTCACAACATTTTTTTAATTACAGAATCTAAGATGGCCACGGAATTTGCCGTCGGTGGAGTGATTTGCGTGCATCAGCGATACGGCTAGCGGTATTGTAGGTACAACCACAACGGAGAAGTGTCTATTGAGAGGCCACAAAAACATGTGGTTCCTGGAGAGGTGCCGTAGCATTTTCAGTAGTTGCAGGGCCAAGAGTCTGGATAAATGATTGATCTGGCTTTGTAACATCAACCAAAACGGCCATGCTGTGCTGGTACTGCGAACGGCTGAAAACAAGAGGAATCTACAGCCATAATTTTTCGTGAGAACATGCAGCTCTACTGTGTGGTTAAATTATAACAGGGTACTCCTGAGTAAAATGTTCTGGAGGTTAAATAGTCCCTCATTCTGATCTCCCGACGGGGACTACTCATGATGATGTCATCAGGAGAAACAAAACTGGTGTTCCAAGAATCGGAGCCCTCAATTGAGCAGCTAGGTTAGAAAATTTAAAAAGGAAAATGAATTGTTTGAAGTTAGATAGAGTAGGAGTTAGTGAAGATCGGTGGCAGGAGGAACAGGACTTCTGGTCATGTGAATACAGGGTTACGAACACAAAAGCAAATAGGGGTAATGGAGAATCAGGTCTAATAATGAATGAGAAAAAAAGGGATGCGGGTAAGCTACTATGAACAGCATAGTGAACACATTATTGTAGCGAAGATAGAAAGACTACGTGTATCACAGTAGCACAAGTTTACATGCCAACTAGCTCCGAAGATGATGAGGAGATTGATGCAATGTACGAAGAGGTAAAAGAACTTGTCCTTGTAGTTAAAGAAGACGGAAATTTAATCGCGGCTGGGGACTGGAATCAGATAGTAGGAAAAGGAAGGGAAGGAAAAATAGTAGGTGAATGTGTACTGGGAGAAAGGAATTTTGCACAGAACACAATTTAATCATCTGTAGGACTTGGTTTCAGAATCATAAAAGAAGGATGTATAGATGGAAGAGACCTGGAGAAGCCGAAAGTTTTCATGTTGATTATATAATGGTAATAGAAATTTAGGAACCAGATTTTAAATTATAAGACGTGTGCAGGGACAGATGTGGACTCTGATCACAATTTAGTAGTTATGAACCACAGATTAAAATTCAAGAAAATGGAAAAAGTAGGAAATTAAGGAGATGTGGCCTGAATAAGTTGAAAGAACCAGAGGCTGTTAGGAGCTTCAGAGAGAACATTATACAACAGTTGTGTAGAACAAAGAAAAGCAATACGATGGAGGATGAATGGGTAGTTTTAAGAGATGAAATGCTGAAGGCAGCATAGGACCAAATAGGTAAAATAATAAGGGCTAGTAGGAATCCTTGGATAACACAAGAGATATTGAATTTTAATTGATGAAAGAAGAAAATTTAAAAATAGAGGAAATGAAACAGGCGAAAGAGAATACAAACGTTTAAAAATGAGATGACAGGAAGTGCAAAATTGCGAAGCAGGATGGCTACAGGAGAGCTGTAAGGATTTAGAAGAATATTTCACTAGGGGAAAGATAGATACCGTCCACAGGAGGATTAAAGAGGCCCTTGGGGAAAGAGAGGCAGCTGAATGAATATCAAGAACACGGATGGTAAACCAGTCCTAATAAAATAGGGCAAAGCTGAAAGCTCGAATGAGTACATAGAGGGTCTATCCAAGGAGAAGAACTTCGAAGCAATATTGTAGAAAGGGAAGGGGACTTAGCTGGAGATGAGATGGGAGATATGATATTGCGAGAATTTGACAATCCTCTGAAAGACCTAAGTCGAAACAAGGATCCGAGAGTAGATCACATTCAATCAGAAATACTGATATCCTTGGGAGAACCAGCCATGAGAGAACTTTCCATCTGGCATGAAAGACGTATGAGACTGGTGAAATACTCTCTGACTTCAAGAAGATTTCAAAGTCGGCCTAGGCTTAGGCCATCTTCAGACAGCACCATCAGCTTAAGCTGGCGTTGCGTAGAACAGTCAGTTGACGAGTCGCTGAAACTGCTGACTGCCTGAGGTCACCTGACTTACCTACGCATCGTCGACTTTAGCTGATTGTTCTCTCTGAAGATGGATTAAGTCTAGGCCGAAATCAGTCATTTCCATAAAATGCCATCGCAATGTAGACTCTTTTTTCGCTGAGTTCAAGAAGAATATTGTAATTCTAGTTCTAACGAAAACAGGTGCTGAAAGGTGTGAAAATTACCAAACAATCACTTTTATAAATGATGCTTACAAAATACTAACACGAATCTCACAGAATAATTGAAAAACTGGTAGAAGCAGATCTCAGGGAAGATGAGTCTGGATTCCAGAGAAATGTAGGAATGCGCAAAGCAATACTGACAGTTCGACTTATCTTTGAAGGTAGAACAAAAAATAGGCAAACGTACGATTATAGCATTTGTGGACTTAGAGAAAGCTTTTGACAACGTTGACTGGAATACTCGCTCTGAGTATCTGCAGGTAGCAGGCGTAAACTACACGGATCGAAATTCTTTTTACAAATGGTTCAAGTGGCTCTAAGCACTATGGGACTTAACGTCTGAAGTCTTCGGTCCCATAGACTTAGAACTACATTAACCTAACTAACCTAAGGACGTCACACACATCCATGCCCGAGACAGGATTCGAACCTGCGACAATAGCAGCAGCGTGGTTCCGGACTGAAGTGCTATTTACAACTTGTACAGAAACCAGACGGCAATTATAAGAGTCAAGAGGCATGGAAGGGAAACAGTAGTTGACATGGAAATAGCACAGGGTTGCAGCCTAGCCCTGACACGTTATTCAATATGCATATTGAACAAGCAGTAAAGGAAACCAAAGGAAAATTTGAAGTAGGATTTAAAGTCCAAGGAGAAGAAATAAAAACTTTGAGCTCTGCCAGTCAGACTGTAGTTCTGTCAGTGACAGCAAAGCACTCAGAAGAGCACCTGAGAGGAAAGAACAGTATCATGAAAGGAGGATATAAAATGAACATCAATAAAAGCAAAAAAAGATAATGGAATGTAGTAGAATTAAATCAGATGATGTTATGTAAATTAGATTAGGAAGCTCGACATACCCCTCTTCCGGTCCCATTTACCATATTCGCGGAATTTCGAATTTTGATGAGAATATCTGTGTCCCAGGGGTGTGCCGACATCCCACCCCAACATCCACGTCAGAATGGGAGGGAAATTAAAAATTATGGATAGCCTTTCTGGGACTAAAATCACAGTCCTTCAAGTACAGAAGCCCAGGTATACCCCTCATCACGTGGTGAGTGTCCATATGATGGAGCAGAAGGTTAGGTTAATGTACTCCATTTAATTTTCTTGGGAAACTGATGTAAAGACAAGTATTCCTTACATAATTAATCAAAAAGATCGGTTCAATTTACATAAATATAAGCATAGCGCCACATAAGGAGCGCCTAAAATCACAATGCAGCTAAAAAATTGTTGATGCATTACAACTGATGTTACCCTGCTGGGAAAAAATTTACAGTTTCACTCAAACCTTGAGGCAGCTGTACTCAAACTCTGCCCTTCACCTATAAGCTGGCAGTAAAAAGGCTGGAGTGGAAGATAGTAGCTTTGTTTTTCGATGGCAATTGTGTTCAACTGACGAGATGCTGGTGTTGGCCCAAGAGGAGTTTAATAAGTTTGTTACCTGTAAGCTTACAATTAAGGGGGGGGGGGGGTATTTATTGCAATGTCGCCTATGCTGATCACAGCCTCCTGTCATAACTGGGGGCAAATTTTTCAGTCCAGTTCATCCGCAGCGAGAACGTGGCTGCACGATCCTGGCAGCCACTTCATGCTAACGATGCTGGCCTTGTCACGATTCAGGCGGCTTCCCCAGTCGGAGGTTCGAGTCCTCCCTCGGGCATGTTTGTGTGTGTGTGTGTGTGTGTGTGTGTGTGTGTGTGTTGTCCTTAGTGTAAGTTTAAGTCAGACTAAGTAGTGTGTAAGCTCAGTGACCGATGACCTCAGCAGTTTGGTCCCATAAAACCTTAACACAACAAAAAAATAGTTATACGATACTGCAGTGCCTGTGTTATTCTGATGCCAATGCACTGTGGTGACCACAGCCGTTAGGAAACACATAAGATTCATTCACAATTGACTACAACCAGCTGTATAATGGAATGACGTCAATGAAAATTTGTGCTGGACTGGGACTCGAACCCGGATTTCCTGCTTATAGTTAATGACATATGGAAGTTTGGGTCTAGGTATGAGCCGTGCACGGATAGCCAAATGGTAAGGCGATCACTCACAATAAGTGAGAAATCCGGCTTCAAGTCCTGGTCTGGTACAAACTTACATTCATACAATGAAGGCTTTCACGACCGGATGGTAGTGTTGTTGATAATTCTTCCGGTTTATATGGTCGTGGTCCATGGAATTCTTCTATTCCTAACGTTTCGTCCAATACTACGTTGGACATCCTCAGAGGTATGGCTGATCCTGCTGAGTCAGCAGTCCAACGTAGTATTGGACGAAACGTTAGGAATAGAAGAATTCCATGGACCACGGCCATATAACCCGGAAGAATTATCAACAACAAACTTACATTGATCTCATTCCATTCAGCAGCTGATGGATTTTATTTAATGTCCGCACACCTCCTATAACTGAGCATCGATTAAAATACAATCACGATGATATTAAAAGTTCTAGTTCCACAAAAATAGATGCAGTCCATGATCACTGGTCTACTCTTCACCATCCCCATAAGATGCTGTTCACAACAAGCACAGGGTAGTAAAAACAGAGAAAACAATTCTCTTCATCTCTTCAAGCCAGAACGCCAAGACACCTGCTGCCATCTCATTGTTGAAGATGAGATTAAAGATATAGGTCATCACTTCAGATTGCTGTTTTCAAACACTCCACAATTGCGCAAACTCTAGGAGTTTACATATGTTGCTATGTCCATCAATGAGAAACATCCCCTCTGTGTTTTGTTTCTCCCATACTGTGTGTTGTGGGACCAACATAGATTACACCATTCGATGTTCACCTTTCTGTGAGAGCCAATGGATCAAAATGATTTAATGTTGGTTTACCACCTGACACAGACCTCGAAGTCATGATAGAGCAACAAAGTGAATGGTGATGTACAATGGCATAGTTATACACTGCTTGGATGTGTTACAGCTGAAGAACAATGTGTTAAACTGTAACTGCTTATGAAAGTACAACGCAGGAACTCTCTCTTGTGACTGGTATTCTGTTGGATATGGTCTTCCTCCAGTTCAGGTGGCAAGGCTTTGCACAGGTCTGTGCAAGTGACTTTGACAACTGGCCACCTGTTCCTATGGACTGATACGTACACATGTAATATGCTCCACGTCAACACGCAGATGGTATTTGTTTGCGATGTATTGGAGGAATCTTACCGAATTCTGTACTTGGTGTAACGTCTATTAGCAAAGGACATATTTTGTAGTAAAGAGAGAACATTGTGCATCATATTCTGTTATTGTATGGAATTATGTATTTTTTTAATTATTATTTATTTTAGATAATATCTGTGTCGGCGAGTACTGAAACCGCACAGACGATAAATATCATACAAAGATGAAAAAATACCACTAGTATAAATAATGCAGAACGAACATTAATTTCTCAGTCTTCTTCTTGGAGTTGTACGAGTAAGATAGCCTGTGACGCTGTAGTATATGCTAACGTAGTCTTCGTTTGTCATGGTCAACAGATGTACGCCATTACGTACTCATTGTAAAAGGTGTGTATTAGTTAACATATTTGAATGTTTTGAATAGAGTTATTTAATGAAACCTTGCATTATTATTTGTAGTAGCTTGCATGGAATATTATCCCATCCTTTTGAGACATTTTCAGTTATTTAAACATTATCCGTGGTGCAGAGCTGCGCTACGAACGAACGAGCCGCTGCCGCGGCGCATTCAAACCGCATTAAAAGAAATCTATCATACCGCAAAGAAGCGGGAAGGTAATAGTGAAATAAAATCATCTCTTTTAGCTTCCGGACTTGCAGAGCAGTGCAGCAGATTTTGTGATGTGTTTTGCAGGTTGACGCGGGCTGCTGACAATATATTGCTAACAGTACAAAAAGAATAATTTACCTTCGTAACATAATAGGAATTTTGCTGTGCTTAGTTCTTGTCTGGCAAACCTTATAGTAAAAACGTATTTTTCTCCGACAATAGTTTTACGAAAAGTGAAACTGACGCGAAACTGTCGCCCAAAAACGCGGGGCCCGAATTTGCAGTGGCCACGAAAATAAATGTTTTAAGTATTTCATTTAAGTGTCTATTGTTATATATATATATATATATATATATATATATATATATATATATATATATATATATGTATGTATGTATGTATTTAGTGATAAACGTATGTATGTGTATCATGATTAATGCCATGTATTAATGAATGTACAAAAATTCTTTCATGAAAAACCGCACCACTGCAAGTGAGTCAGAGGAAACGATCCTGATAGTACTGAGAAACTGTAACGACTACATAATCCGGGGGCAGCCGAACCCCGAGATCAGATGAACTAAAGGTAAGACTACAGTGTAGTTGTCCTGTTTGTAGAAGCTTAACTCCAGTGAAGTGATCTCATATCGCTAGTGGTGTGTGTGTAGTTTAATGTTAGTGTTTATGACAGGACAAAGTTGATTGTAGATAGTAATTTTTAGTGTGCAGTGTATTGTAGATAAATTAACATATTTTGTGGGCAAGTGAAAAAACTGTCAGATCTTGTGTTCGAGTAGGTAATTTATGAATATGGTTAAATTGCGTAGTCAACGTCCGAGCAATATGGATACTGAGAAACAGCCATTAGTTAGTGCAGGAAATGTAGAAACGGGTGCATTAAGCAGTACAAGTACTCTCTTTGAGGATATACCATGCGAAAATGTGGGGGCAGGGGCACAGGAAGTGATGCCACCGCCCACCAGTGCTCAAGGAGAGGTAGATAAAGAAATTACACCACCTACAGAAAAGCAGGAACCAGAGAGTGGTAATCTGCCTGGTGGGTATTCAATTCAGGCGATATTAGAGCGCGTGCTGGATTACCAGGCAAAATTTGCTCAACAGCAAGCCGAGCGAGATCGCCAGCAAGCTGAGCGATATCGCCAGTAAGCAGAAAATTTACTTGCCCAGCAAGCTGAACGAGATCGCCAGTTAGAGGAAAAGTTTCTTGCCCAGCAAGCTGAGCGAGATCGCCAATTAACAGAAAATTTACTTGCCCAGCAGGCTGAGAAGGATCGCCAGCAAGCGGAGCGAGATCGCCAGCAAGCTGAGCGGGACCAGCAACTTGTGCAATCGTTAGAACATATGAAAAAATAGATTGCCTGTATGAAACAGAATTATGAGTCGATACCTAAGGCCGTGCAGGAGTTGACTGAACAGGTCAACAACCTGCAAGTAGCAAACACTAACATGGTAGATGAAATAGGTGTCTTAGCCAACCGATTAGAAAAGCTAGAAGTAGATTCCACACAGCTTGTAGAGCAGAAGTGGAACGAACAAGCAACTAAAATTGAAACTGAATTCAACTCATGGCTAGAAGTGAAGGAGAGTGAGATCGACAAAAATATTAATTCTAAGGTACAAGCAGCTATGGCAGATAGAGATTCCGAATCGTTCAGTACCGCAATAAATAGTCAGGTACAGAACGACGTGCAAACCATCAAACAAATACTCAGTGAGGATATTTCGCAGTGGCAAGTGAATATTAACAAACGGATATCCGACTTGGAAAAGGGTTTAGCACAAAGTAGCAAACATCTTGAACATGAAACTGTGTCGCCAACAGCCAATGTTTTTGGCAACGCACTTACTTATACGCGACACAACAATGGCGAATCTTTAGGCGATAATGCGAAGAGCTGTAGCTTCGGTTCGGAGCACACAGCCTATGTCCCAGGAACAAACCAGTATAGTCCAAAAATATTAGTTGAAGGAAGTTTGATAAAAAATAGGCAATTTCTAACGTTTACTACTGAACGGAAGTCAGTACACCCAGTAGTATTCATAAAAAGCTTTAAAAATATCTTGCCTAGTGTGTGGAATGAAGCACAGAAAATTCAATACGTAATGTCATACATTCAGGGTGATGCAGCATTGTGGGCTACGGAAGTAGCAGACAGCTGCATGACATACGAACAGTTCGAGAGGGCATTTTTGTCGAAATACTGGTCGCCTTGTATACAAGAGCGGCTAAGAAAAGAAGTATACAATCCCGAACCGTACTCACGCCGTCTTGGGAATCTGAGACGGTATTTTGAGAAGTACATAAACAAAACGCGCTACTGGGACGAGCCTATCTCACCAAGAGACATAATAAGACTCCTAAAATCACATTTACCCATTCATATCAAAGAGAAAATAATACACGTACCAGAAAGCGACATGGAACATTTCCTGTCTGTTCTAGATTCAATAGACTTAATCCAGGAAGACGCAAAAGCAGCGTGTGATCACTCGCGGAATAATGGATCAGGGTGTAAACATGACAGAAATAATAGTGCACAAAACCACAACCATGGAAATGGTTGGGGTGGTAACAAGCGGCAAGAGCATTCGCAAAATTGTAATAACGGTAGAAGTCAGAACGGGTATGGTCAACCGTCCCATAATAAAAAGCGTCGATTTGACGACCGGTATGATTCCGGACTGCCAGGGACCAACCGCTGGAAAAATGCGCGAGGTCAGTGGCATAGCAATTACAATGACGGTAATCGTAATTGGAATCAGAATCAGCGACCAAGCCCAGAGCGGCAGGGTAATGACCGGTACGACAACAACAGACTACCACTGCAAAACGCGCCTATTGCGCAGTCGTGGGGGCCCACAAACCAAAGCGTAAACATAGTAGAGGTCGCGGATAATAGTACCTCGCAAGCAAGCTATCCAACAAACTAGAATCGGCCTCGATATGCTCTCCATCGCTGGTCGAGGGGTGGAGTGAGAGCAACACGAATGACAATAATATCCCTCGAATACATATGCTGCGATACAACGACGGTATCGGTATGGATAAAGATCTACTGACCGAACCGCATGAATGTAAGAAAGATAGCAACGAAAATGTGCAAGCCATAATAGAAGCGAAAATTAATGATGTTGCAGTGAATATAATCATTGACACAGGTGCCTCAGTGAGTGTAATGAGTACAGAGTTGTTTAAAGCGCTAGGGAAGGGACGTAGCATACCGACTTTCCCGGTCAATAATTGCAAGGTGTCTGGAGCTATAAGTGCACAGAGCCAGTTAGTTAAGTACCAGGTGCAGGTGGAAATTTGTAAGGAGGGCGAAGCCATAGTGAGCTCGTTCCTCATTGTTAAAGGGTTAAAGGTGGCCTGCATTCTGGGAGTAGATTTTCTCCGTGAGAGGGACGCAGTGATCGACCTCTCCTCGGGAAAACTAAGCATAGTTAACAAAGGTAGGAGGGTTGAGTTGTCTATGATGAAATCGAAGGAGGTACTTGTGCCTTGTTGCAATCAAATTAATATCAAATGTAGCAATCCCTGGGTACTACACCTCAACGATAATTCGCCTGTGACGGATCTCTATTATCCGAATATAGAAGATAGAAATTTTGAACCAAATGTTGATGAATTTCAAATCAAAGTACAGGAATCTGAAAGCTTAAGCAACATACAAAAGCAACAGTTGACGCAGCTGCTATCAGACTATAACATGGTATTTACCGACCGACCGGGAATAGTCAAAGGGTATCACTATCACATAGAGGTGATGCCCCTCAAAACATATTGTCGCGCATCTTACTCCATCTCTTGGTCGAGGAGGGAAGTAGTGGCTAAAGAGATTCGGAAGATGTTGCCACACGAATGTAGTTATTTGTTAGCACATCCCCAGACGGGGAAAATAAAAGGACTGTATCCACGTAAAGATGTAAAATAATTCATTCAGTGACATGTCTGATGAAAATAGTAGTAGTAAGAAGATTTCAATTGTGTTTTAGAGTATAAGTATGTTAGTTTTAAGAAAGAATTTGTGTATAGTTAAAATTTTGAGGAAGTAGAATCACAAGCCTGAGCAATAGCATGCAAATGGAAGACTTTGTTTACAAACAGTTAGTGTCATTAAAATACGATATGCTCTTCAAGCAATGAATAATCTTTTTGTTGATAAAATAATGATTAATTTCTTGAATCATTTTTCATTTGTAGTAAGTAAGTACAATTAATGATGCACTCTCATATAATTATGTAAAAGATGTAATTGTGTTAGAATTAAGGAACCCTGAGAGAGAGTCTCTACTAGCCAAAAATGGACTTTGTAGTACGAAATAATTATGTGATGCAATGTTTACTGACAGTAGTGTTCTGAGAAAGACACTGGAGCAGAATTCAATCAAAAACAAACCCGTTCCGTGTAACCTACGCTTTGTATGTATTAATGCTTCAATTGAAGCCTGTGTACTTGGTACACGTCCTTCAATATTAATTACGCGGTACGCGAATCAAGTTACGCGGAAACTACACTGTAGTCCTGTAGGACAAACCGTTAAAAATAATACTAGTACTAAATGAAGTATTTATTGAACAATATGCCCAAGTCAAGCTGTCATGCACATGGTAAAATCTGTTTGCTAGATGGGTGATAACCTGGCAAGCTACACTAAAAAAGGAAAAGAAAGCTATGTAACAAACATCACACACCTTTAAATAATTACAAAAAAGCCATATATGCCTAGTAATAGTATTAAAAGTGTGTAATGACAAGGTAACACAATGGACTCAATGTAAATGAGAGTGATTATGCTAAGAACAGTTGTTATGCATTAAAAATAAACTGTGTGCATAAACAATCTAGGAAAGGACGGAATATTGTGTGTAGTAGGGACAGAAAATGACTGTTGTACCTGCACCAATATATACGTCGGTATAAGTTAAGTGTTGAGTGACTAACTGTCATAGTGCGGTGCTCAACGAACAATACACTGACTAAAAACGGTAGTTAGTGTTCCGTTCGGAGTCGATACAAACAAACATCGCTCAACGGAAACATTTAGTGTGTGTGTGAACCGAAACATTTTCGCGTGTTGAGAGACGCTTTGGCAGCGAATCGACCGTGAAAACAAATGAAAGTGTGTAGTACAATGTGTGTGTGACGAACCCTAAATACCAGTGTCACAAGAGACCCGTTATCACGCCAAAACAGACTGTGCATACCAGCGAAGCGAGGGCGTAATGAACAATAAACGCTTTTAACCAAAGTGCATTTTCTTCCACAGCTAATAATTTGTATCCCTAAAGACAGTACACCGTTGTGGAATATTTGTTTCATGCGTTACGACGGGGAGCCATGCGGAGAAGCTGAGACGGATGCCGTGCCGCCAGCCAGCCGGTCGCGAGAAACCACTGCAACACGCCGACATTGGTGAATAGTTCGGCGCGGTTCGCGACTGCTCGGGCGCCACCTCAGCACGCCGTCGCTGTTACTGCGAGCAGGTCGTCGACCTCAGCGGACGTTGACACGCCGCGTTCCAGACGATGCTACGCAACAATTGCTTCGCGCCGCCCGCTCCGTACGACATTGTTGACGTTCATCCGAATATTACCAACTACGTTGTTAATCTACTAATATGAAAATGATTTATTGGACACGAAATTACGTGACAAACATTTTTTTCTCTTTATTTTACTGTATATAAACTAAAAACATTTACTTGTTCGTTGATATATGTGATATATTTTCGCCATATTAGTGAACCAAACTGACACCAATGCCATACCATGGTAGAACATTTGTCGTGAGTAAGTGTAGAGACAATCCATTACATTACTATAGAACTGTTTAATGATTGACTTTCATTGTGACACAGAACACAAATGTGAAAGAGTGTAGAAGATACATTTTTAACAAGGAGACTAAAGGTTTAACATTTTGTTATCTGTGAACATTGGATAAAGTCCAACCGTTTTTGATGAACAATCAAACTGTGCGTTAAGACAAACCAGGCGAGATGACCATGGCTCCGGCGCAGTTTTCCCAGGTATTCTGACCGCACGTAGCCCAAATGGGGGAGCCAGAAAACTGTAATGAACCTGGGACTAGGTTTACGGTCACCTCGCAAAGTGTGAAAAAACTATAAAGAGCGTAATTAAAACTATAATGCAAAAGAGTAAAGAAGTGAACAGTGAATATTTCAAACAAGGTGATTGACAATGACAAAACGGACGTTAGAGGCAGCATATTGCCGAACATTCTTAACGTTAGTGAATTGCTGCCAGGGGGCATTGTAACGTCTATTAGCAAAGGACGTATTTTGTAGTAAAGAGAGAACATTGTGCATCATATTCTGTTATTGTATGGAATTATGTATTTTTTTTATTATTATTTATTTTAGATAATATCTGTGTCGGCGAGTACTGAAACCGCACAGACGATAAATATCATACAAAGATGAAAAAATACCACTAGTATAAATAATGCAGAACGAACATTAATTTCTCAGTCTTCTTCTTGGAGTTGTACGAGTAAGATAGCCTGTGACGCTGTAGTATATGCTAACGTAGTCTTCTTTTGTCATGGTCAACAGATGTACGCCATTACGTACTCATTGTAAAGGCTGTGTATTAGTTAACATATTTGAATGTTTTGAATAGAGTTATTTAATGAAACCTTGCATTATTATTTGTAGTAGCTTGCATGGAATATTATCCCATCCTTTTGAGAGATTTTCAGTTATTTAAATATTATCCGTGGTGCAGAGCTGCGCTACGAACGAACGAGCCGCTGCCGCGGCGCATTCAAACCGCATTGAAAGAAATCTATCATACCGCAAAGAAGCGGGAAGGTAATAGTGAAATAAAATCATCTCTTTCAGCTTCCGGACTTGCAGAGCAGTGCAGCAGATTTTGTGATGTGTTTTGCTGGTTGACGCGGGCTGCTGACAATATATTGCTAACAGTACAAAAAGAATAATTTACCTTCGTAACATAATAGGAATTTTGCTGTGCTTAGTTCTTGTCTGGCAAACCTTATAGTAAAAACGTATTTTTCTCCGACAATAGTCTCATGTTCTTGTGCTAGTCGTGGTAATTATTGGTGTTTTACTCTTGACAAAAATCCACTGCAAAATTTCGATGTGAACAATCTTCGTGAACTGTAACATCAGTATTCATAACAAAGTAATTTTCATTTTCAATAACGATAAAGTAGGGAAGATATGTTGACTTTTATAGTGAGTTACAGTAACGAAAAATGCTCCTTTAATAGAAAGCCAGATACAGAACAATAAGAACCCAATATATTCTGTTTTGTTGAAAATTAATGATTATAAAGAAATTCATGGCACAGCATTAATAAAAGGTATTTCGCGGCTCTTTTCGTATATGCGTTGTTACGCGAGCAATAATAATAATAAAACAAAGCAAAAAAATAGAAAAGAGTTTTACGAAAAGTGAAACTGACGCGAAATTGGCAACACTAGGTTGTTCTATTACAAGACCGACTCTGATGAAACCTCTTGTAAACATCAACGCGATATAGCATCACATTGATAAAATGGGACCTGGCATATTGTACAAAACAATAACACCTTCTTGAATGTTGTTGTTGTCGAACGTATGTATGATTGTGTTGTTACAGATATGTGAGCAAAAACCATAAACGATATTTCAATTGTCTGAAATGTTTCTAATACACATGTGCATGACAGTTTATTTACAGACTCTGATTTAAACGTGAGGGATGCTCTCAAGCGAAGTAATTTGTGCAAGAAAGAAATGGCTTGACATAGATGTATTTTCTACAGAATTTTAATTCCATCTTTTTCTTTTTTCTGATGATAGTTGTGAAATAATGAGGACTTTTGCAGTGATCCATAGTTTTGTCAGCAAAACATTGGTAGTTCTTTCTTGATTTTACGATGGGTGGCCATATATAGAAGATGTGAGATACGTTAGCATATCTGTCAGAATTGTAGCCCAACCTCTGCAGTTTGGTCATTTGTAATCGGCAGCAGTGCTGTAGTCTTTTTCTTTCCACTTTGTTGTATGTCGCAAAATAACAGGAAGTGGGGAGAGAGGGAGATATGTATGCTGCAGTCGACCATAAGAATATCTATTTTGCTCATAAAACTATAAGCAAATGAATGGCACCTATTTACGTGTAAACAGGGCATTTATTATTGTCGCGATTGTGTTTTTTAAATAGATGCTCGCTTTTAATGGGTGCATTGCCATTAAACAAAAGTGTTCTCCATTGCAAAATTGCATACAGTTGCGTTTGAGACAGCTGGAGGCGTGGGGTCGGCGTGGCAGAAGGTGTGGTGCAGCTACATTTTAGATGAACAAATTGCACTCATGGTGGCCATCATTTATCTTGCTTTGTTCAACGCTCATTGCGACCTATTGTGTAGGCCACATCGTTAGCGCAGAGCAGCTGTACTTGCTCCAACGGCGGGGTAAAGAGGTATCCTTCAGCTGGGTGCCTGGTCATGTCGGCATATGGGGCAATGAACAGGCTGATCGGGCTGCCAAGGAAGCCTGCAGAGAGCAGGATGTGGTCCAGTGTCCTATCCCCTTGCAGTCAGTCATCGCTGCACTCCACAGGAAGTGCATGGAGTTGTGGGAGGACGAATGGCTGGCGGTGACGGCCAATAAACTGCGGTCGGTAAAGTCAACCACTCGGCCGTGGCGTTCCTCCTGCCGACTGCTCAGGCGGGAAGAGGTGGCCCTCACACGTCTTCGGATCGGGCACTGTCCTCTGACGCATAGCTATTTATTACGGCGGGAGGATCCTCCGTTTTGTGATGCTTGTGGTGTGCACATCTCTGTCCGGCACATTTTAACAGACTGCATTTTATACCGTGATGCAAGGGCAGAAGCGCAAGTTTATGGGGATCTGCCTTGTGTTTTAGCTAACGATGAGACGTGTGTGTCTAGGGTTTTTAAGTTTTGTGATGTGTCTGGACTCTGGCCTAAACTTTTAGGCTGGAGGTTTTAGTGTATTGCAGAGTGGCTGACTCCTCCCAGTTTTTCCTTGCGGTCAGCCAGCCACTTCCATCTGCTACATTGTTTTAGCTCCCTCTACCATTTTCTTCCTGTGTTGTCCATGTTTTACTGCTGACGCCCTGCTTCATCCCACGCTTCGGTGTGGGTGAGCACATATTTTTCAATGATTGTTCCCCGTATTTTATGTTCCGTTTTATGTAACTGTTCTGAGTTTTTTTTCTTGACACCCGTCTCACTATGTTACTGATCGGGCGCTGAAGACCTTGCTGTCGTGAGCCCCCAAAACCCCTCTACTACTACTACTACTGGACCGTACAACCACATGCTCACTAGGAATGCATTGGACTGAAGACTTTGCCCCAAGGTACAGTGGAAAGCTATGGTCAGCGTAGGCGGCGTGTAGAAGCGGTAGCACCTGGCTGTTTGTAAAAGCTTGTGTTCCTACCTGTGGTGGGGAGACGCGGGAGATGGTGGGATGAGGGAAAGTAATAGCGGCTCTAAGTTGATTAGTTCTTGACCGCACATCGACGAGAATGTACACACAACATGCGTTCCTCTCTTCTGGTGCAGTCTTTTGGGATGACCATTTTCCCAGTATCCAGTACATGTGTCCCATTATGACTTGTTGATCACGTGTACTGGTTTTCTTCATGACAATTTCGATGCGTAATTAGGACAGCAAAGCCTTTTCCATTGGTTGTGGCAGTGTGCATTGGATTTCCTTGAATTTGTGTACCTGAGCTGCAGGGTGATTGTCAAGCAATGGAGGGGGAGGCGTTTCTACCAAACTCTGCCTTGAAACAGCGATGGATACAGTCCTTAGCTATATGCTTACAGGTAATACACCTATTAATCTCCTCTCTGTCCAGCACCAGCATCTCATCAGATGAACACAATTCCTACAAAAAAATATAGTACCTACCACTCCAACCTATCTCCTTGTAGCTTGTCTTTGAAGGGCAGAGTTTGAGTGCGTCTGCCACTAGTTTTTTGTGGTATTGTGAAACTTTCTCCCAGCAGGATAACACTAATTTTATGGCACTGTCATTTTTTAGCTGTATTCCGATTTTAGGCACTCCTTGTGCAGTGCTATGCATATGGTTGTGTTATTAGGACCAATCTTTACGATTAATTACGTAATTAGCACCGAATTTACTTCAACATTCTAACCAGATAAATAAAATACACTAACCCAACCTTCCTCTCCTGCATCTGTCACTGTTTCCATGTTTTGGGAGTGCACTTTGGCTGTCTGTCCAGAATGATCAAGGTTCGAGTCCTGGAAAGGGCATCTGCCATTTTTACTTTTCTGCAAATTCCCAGGTAGAGGGTGGGATAGGACGTCAGCACTACCCTGGGACGAAAATTCTAAATTCCCGCCAATAGGGTAGGTGGTGGTGGGGGGGGGGGGGGCAGAGGGGGGAAGGGGGAGGGAGCGAGGACACATTTGCTGCCTGGGGAGAACACACGACATCATCAGGGAATGGGGATGGAGGTGGATGGACGTGGAGGGTAATTAACTGATCAATTTAATTAATTTCCATATCAATTAGATATCAAATTTGCTCTCAGAACCCCTTTACCCCACTATTGTCTACTGTGGAGGTACTGAATACAATTTGGAGACAAGGAGTTTGTTGCAAGACTTGACCAAAAGAAGGGATCAGTTGATAGGACACATTTTGGAACATGACTAAACCACCAATTTACTACTGGAGGGAAGTGTGGATGGTAAAATCAAAGACGGAGAGCAAGAGATGAATACAGTAAACAGATTCGGAAAGATGTAGGATGCATCAGTTACTCGGAGATGAGGAGGCTCACATAAGATAAAGTAGCATGGAGAGCTGCATCAAACCAGTCTTCGGACTGAAGACTACAACAGCAAGATGGCCACTTCCACGCAGCACAGACACAAGGCAGAACATGTTGCCAGTCAATTGTTTCTACTTTCAGGATCCATCTTTGTAAGGGTTTGTAGATTAGTTCTACAACGTCCAAAGAAGACACATCAGTTAATCATTTTTCTAAAATAATTAACTTTAGGTTTATTTCATACCGTATGTTATGCCTGAAATTGGATATATAGTGAAAGTGGATTCGGAACCTGATGAAAATGTTGCATCTGATGTAAATGATGGCAGTAACGCCGAGCGACAATGCCGGAAACAAATCCATCTATTTCTCAGTTAGAATCAATTTTGCTGCCTCACTCTGCCGAGGAGTTTTCTCAGATCGTTGGAAATTTTGATCTATTTACCGAACTGCCTAACAAAAGTTCAGCCATAATGAATGCGCGTGATACAAAGACATAGCTATGCAAATAAGTATTACTCTTGCAAGTAGGCTGTTTAGGTTTTTATATTGGTAACGCCACGTAGCGCTCTGTATGAAAATCACTGGTTGTGCTGTGTGCAGGCTGTGGCTAGTTTGCATTGTTGTCTGCCATTGTAGTGTTGGGCAGCGGCAGCTGGATGTGAACAGCGCGTAGCGTTGCGCAGTTGGAGGTGAGCCGCCAGCAGTGGTGGATGTGGGGAGAGAGATGGCGGAGTTTTGAAATTTGTAAGACTGGATGTCATGAACTGCAATGTATATTATGAGTTTTCAACACTATTAAGGTAAATACATTGTTTGTTCTCTATTAAAATCTTTCATTTGCTAACTATGCCTATCAGTAGTTAGTGCCTTCCGTAGTTTGAATCTTTTATTTAGCTGGCAGTAGTGGCGCTCGCTGTATTGCAGTAGTTCGAGTAACGAAGATTTTTGTGAGGTAAGTGAATTGTGAAAGGTATAGGTTAATGCTAGTCAGGGCCATTCTTTTGTAGGGATTATTGAAAGTCAGATTGCGTTGCGCTATATATATTGTGTGTCAGTTTAAGCACAGTCTTGTATAATTGTTCAAAGTGGACGTTTCATATGTCGACCCTTAGCCGAGGATACCTCACTGGAATCTTCTGATTTTTTTCTTGTATTTTGTACAATTAGTGCAGCCTTTGTTTATTGCTAGCCCGTAATTGTAGAGAGAATTTCCTTTGTAGTTGTAGTATTTTTTCTTGTACAGTAAAACAGTTGTGGCATGCATGTAGATTTGCACCAAGTATTTCGCAGCTGCGCTTTCAATTAAGTAGATATTATTTTCAGTGCTATGTTAATGTGTTCTCTTATTTTTGCTCTTAAAATTGTGTTTTTCTGTGTTGTCGTGTGAAATATTGTGACAAATTATGGCGTGTGAAAAACGTAATACTTGGCTCCAAAATAAACTGAGAAATGGCAGTGAAGACGAAAGCAGAGTGGTAGCGCCACCATGTAGTGAATTAACTAATATTCAAAGTAGTAATTCGGTAACTGTGCATAGGGAAATGGAGCGGGCGTCAAATAATGGTGTAGACAGTGAAACAGGTAGTGAACAGGGTAGCATTATCGATCGATCGGTCGGCAACAGCTCGCCTCAGGAATGAGGAATGACATAACACAATATTGCAAATACTGTAGACTCAGGTTTTGGGTTCTCACCGTTTTCTCAAGTGAGTCAAGACACATTTTCCGCTTGTCAAAATTTGAATGTTGCCGGTGCCAATTCACCCCCGAAAAGCACTGAGGAACATGTTTCAGACACCAGAGCATTGTTATTACAATTAATGCAACAAATGGGACAAATGCTTCAAAAGTTAGACACAATGGAACAAAATCAGAGACAAACACAGCAAAAGCTTCAAAAGTTAGACACAATGGAACAAAATCTTCGGAAGTTAGACACCACGCTTGAACAAACACGTGAAGATTTAACTACTGAGTTACATAACATTGAATCGAATGTCAAAAAATTTGTAATGACGTAAAAACACAAATTTGTGAGCATTTCCAACCTATTTTTTCGAGTCATGAAAATGCATTGCAGAATCACGAAGCAGCCATAAAAG
This sequence comes from Schistocerca piceifrons, assembly GCF_021461385.2. Taxonomy (NCBI): domain Eukaryota; kingdom Metazoa; phylum Arthropoda; class Insecta; order Orthoptera; family Acrididae; genus Schistocerca; species Schistocerca piceifrons. Next base: position 292,355,061 of record NC_060144.1, on the reverse strand, counting down.
AACTGCAAACTATTGTTTATGAAAATCATGAGACCTTGCAAGCTGAAATTGACTCAGTTGCATCTACCAATTCGGTTACGCAACTTGCAAAAACTCAGTAAAACTTAAAGGACACAGTAGATACTCTGAAAATTGGTTCAGAAAGACACATGGAGGAAATTAGTTCATTATCAGAGAAAGTAATTGAACTTTTGGATCAGCTACATAATTTATCTACGAAGGTAGATGATAATCTGAACGACACAAAACCTGTAGTCTTTAATGACACAGAAGAGTGCGAACAAATTAGGAAATTCAAACAAAATCAGAATCAAATTAATACGCAACACCAAAGAGAAATCCGGGAAGTACAAGATCAGCTGACACAGGTAATGCAAGAATTACGTATTTCAGAGGACACTCGCGCCCCAATACGGGAAGAGGGACATAGAAATACGGAACAGCCACAAAATAATAACACAGGGCATTTCGGAAGTTATGAAAGCAATTGGCAAGGTGCACCGAATTTTGAGATGGAGCCGCCGACACGACGTAACAATGACCGACATGCGACTCGCCGACATGATGATTTTGACTATAAGCTGTTCATTATTACATGTAAATTCAAAACATTTAAGAATTCTGGCAACGACATTCATCCACAAGCGTGGCTCCATCAGTTCTCTCATTGTTTTCCTCCCAACTGGTCATTAGAGCACAGATTAGAATTTATGTGTGGCTATTTAGAGAATGAACCAGCTGTAAGAATGCGATCGGTCATTCACGATTGTCACAGTGAAGGAGAATTTTATCATGCCTTCCTCTCAGCATATTGGTCTCAAGCTACACAAGACCGAGTAAAACATAGCATCATAATGATGAAACATTTCGAACAATCTGAATTTTCCAGTCTTGTGAAATATTTTGAAGACATGTTGCACAAGAATCAGTACCTGTCAAACCCCTACAGCCCCTCAGAACTCATCCGCATTTTCTTAGTAGTCTGTTTAGGTTTTTATATTGGTAACTCCACGTAACGCTCTGTATGAAAATCACTGGCTGTACTGTGTGCAGGCTGTGGCTAGTTTGCATTGTTGTCTGCCATTGTAGTGTTGGGCAGCGGCAGCTGGATGTGAACAGCGCGTAGCGTTGCGCAGTTGGAGGTGAGCCGCCAGCAGTGGTGGATGTGGGGAGAGAGATGGCGGAGTTTTGAAATTTGTAAGACTGGATGTCATGAACTGCTAAGTATATTATGAGTTTTCAACACTATTAAAGTAAATACATTGTTTGTTCTTTATTAAAATCTTTCATTTGTTAACTATGTCTATCAGTAGTTAGTGCCTTCCGTAGTTTGAATCTTTTATTTAGCTGGCAGTAGTGGCGCTCGCTGTATTGCAGTAGTTCGAGTAACGAAGATTTTTGTGAGGTAAGTGAATTGTGAAAGGTATAGGTTAATGTTAGTCAGGGCCATTCTTTTGTAGGGATTATTGAAAGTCAGATTGCGTTGCGCTAAAAATATTGTGTGTCAGTTTAAGCACAGTTTTGTATAATTGTTCAAATTGGACGTTTCACTCTCTCTGAGAAAGATAAGGAGCTATCTTCACAGATTTCAGCTTATTAAACCATACTTGAAACGCGACATGAAGACCTCACCATGCGGATAAATAATAGCTTATCAGACACGTCAAAATAAATTTCATAACTACGGAAACCTACAAAGGTATGCCGGCAGCTATAGCAAGTTTATCGAAACGAAATTCAGACCCTGCAGACGGCTAAAAGCCCAATGGAAAGCACCATGCAGAAGTCGTGTGTTAGGATACGAAAGCTGACACTCGAACCCCAAGGGGTATTACGAGAGTGCCTAGTTGCTCAACGAGAAAGAATTATGGCTGAATTTACTGAATGGATAGACGAAACAGACAAACAGATTAATGACAAAATAAATACAGAGAGGAAGGAGACAATGCAGTGAGACGGGGCCGAAGCACTCACTGAACAGAGTAACTCAGGTGAGGCTATTGAAATAGAATTAATGAATATCAAAAGCTTCTTAAAGGATGATATTCCATAGTGGCGAAACAATGCTGCCATTCTGGTTACGGACCTGCTTGATGCGACCACAACTGTACGGAACCTGGAGCGTATTGCGTCACACGTCACTGCTAGTGCTAACGAAGTATATGAAATGAACGGTGCCTATCAATGATCGTATTGTAGCGAAATTGATCGAGTTAGTCCTAACACTGAATATTGTAATGAATCGGAGCGGGCGGTACCCACTCTGACGCAGTGGCCGGTAACTGGAGCAGACGCAGGTGAGATACCGTTGGAAGTTGAAAGTAATCTGTTTAAATTTGTTTTAGTGAAAGTGGATCTGTAATACTGACTGTGTTTTTAATGTGGAATTGTCTGTTAGATGCTAAACTTCAGAATTCCTGTTTTGAATGGTGCGCACACCAGACCTCAAAGCTGATAGCTTGCGTACCGCCAGGTGTCGTGACAAATTTCAGCTGCGAGAATTCATAGCGAAATCTCTAACTGCAAGAATTCTGAGAAGATCATGCACTTTCGCAAACTTAATGTTATCACAAAATCTGACTACGAACTTGAAGAAAAATTTATTAATTTGAGACTAATGTTGGTTCCTGTGAGATGTGATTAAAGAAAGAGACTTTCATATACACTATCTGGCTTACATGAGTCGCTTTGTGTAACATCGTGCAAACGGCTCTCGTAGCTACAGCTACGCCTGCAGAATCTACTGAGTTATACAAAGCTGCAACGCAGTCTCCAAATCATTGCTATCATTCTTGCTTCATAATTTTTGATAATGGTTTAAAACAAATCGAAAGTCAGTTGACTCATTGGATGTGGACAATGGTGTTAAAGAACTCAATAGCGACCTCATATCATTTGACTTAATAACAATTAATGAAAGTTCAATAATGAGTACGCTATCTCTACGATAACGTAAATGTAATCCTAGAATTACAAAAATTAAACTTTGCATGAATAATCTTTCCTTCCACAAAATTCCAAAATGTAATTCTTAGCCGCGTGGGATTAGCCGAGCGGTCTAAGGCGCTGCAGTCATGGACTGTGCGGCTGGTCCCGGCGGAGGTTCGAGTCCTCCCTCGGCCATGAGTGTGTGTGTTTGTCCTTAGGATAATTTAGGTTAAGTAGTGTGTAAGCTTAGAGACTGATGACCTTAGCAGTTAAGTCCCATAAGATTTCACACACATTTGAACATTTTCTAATTCTTAAACTCATTTCTCCAACAATGGTCGATAAATACCAAGAAAATAATGAAAAGCAAAACGACTCCTAATCAGGATATCTGGTGTAGTTAGGCTCCTGGAAGTAGGTCCTACTTATGTATTAGATATCATATTACTAAGTCACGTTAAATGAAACTTTAAGATATTCAAATGTATTAAAAGCCATCAAGGTTTTTCTTAATCACGCTGTAGCTAAGTAGTTTTTATTTCAAAAATCGTGTACAGTCACAGCCTCTGCAGCGTTGTGCTCTGATTGTCGCGCTGTGAATGTGCAGTATGAAAATGGCAGAGGCTGCTTTCTGTTCCGTAGTGAAACACTCGCGTGGAACATGGTTAAATAGTGCTGAGAAATAGGCTATTCTTAATGTGTTTCATAATTTACGAATATAATCGGCTTGGAAGTATAACGCTCGTATACAACACAGTTAATACAACACCGATCATTGATCATGTAGAGCAGTCGGTACGATAATAGCACGGTAAACAAACACACTTACATGTGCGTTGGTTCAAATCTACCCACAACCGTTTCCTTTCCTTCCCGTTCAATTTGAAATACCTACTACTCGTAATTATATAACTCATCATTATTTTTTATGAATAATGCATGTCTTCTTGTTTCTAATGAAATATTGTACGCGAAATTCCTGTTTCCATTTCAAATATAAGTTCTTAACTATCGATGTTTTATAAAAAACTGTTCATAAAAGTTCTTTAAATTAAGAAAACATAACAATTTAATTTTTAAGTCAAAAATGAAAAACCAAATCCTCTTTATTTGGACTAAGTCCATCGTTTTTGACCACAGAGGTAGATAACTATCGTAGAAACATAAAAAGCAATCATTTTCACAGCATCGACCACACCACACAAATGCTGCATTTTTAGTTTTGCCACTTTTCGATTACAGTATGAACCCAACAAAACTGATCTCGAGCCAAGCTGCGAGATTTGGGCCGAGAAGTAACGACACTCTTAAGCTGCCAGACGTACCTGAACTAACGCACGCAGCTTTTTCATACGTCATTGCCTAACGCTGGCGGGAAGACAAAATGCTGCGCCTTGTTGGCTTCGTGCATTCTGTTGCTGATAGGCTCGCTATCAACGTAGCAAGTGACACTTCCAGAACCGAAATGTATTTCTCGGATCAGGATAAGGAAGGAGCTAATAAATTATGAGAGGATTGACTGTAACCAATACCTTCAATGGCTTCAATATTTAACTATGTGGTGAAATCCTTCAATAGTTTCTTACGTTACACACAGCTTATGCAGAAAATTTTCATCATTCTTGTTATTAATTACAATAGTACGTTAGCTAAAAATGATGACGTGTTGTGGTTTTCGTCTAGTCGTCTAAGGAGTATGTTGTGGTAGATTTGCAGTGCGTTATTTCATTCTACTTAAACATTACCTGACATTCGGAGCTGTATTGCTTCTCTGCTCGTCTATTTTCATGTGTGAACAGCAGCTGGCCACGTCACTGTAGGCTAACTGTTACAGCTGATGGTCCAGTGCTGTCCAAGTCGATGTGCGCGTAACTCAAAGCACAAAACGTATCTTTATTATCGTACTTTACAGCACTCGAGACAGCTTGGCTGCAGTCCCACTTCAAACGGAAATCCAATGAGGTTGCAGCAATCGCAGAAGAATACATAATGCAATGTTTACATCATGTTTATTCTTATGATGAACTGATTATAGATATCGGAATGTTGCTTTTCGCCCGCGAAGACGAAACAACTGTAACCAAGGTATGATGTACACAATGCCACTGAGTAAATTATTTTATTTGTAACAGGCCACTGAGTACTACACTCAGAAACTCGGTCGTGTATCTCATAAAAAGGAGCAAAAAAGAAAATGTGGACATAAACGCCATCTTGTAAACAGTTTATAAGTAATTTCACTCATGCATTGGACGGAAGCTATTTCCGATTAGGGGAACTTAGAAACTCTGTTTGTTCTACGAGTAGCAATAATTTCAAATGAGTTTGAAACGATTTACTAAACGAACTTACGCGTGGCTACTAAACAAAGATACAGGACACTGATGTGTGTGATGATATGTGGCAGTGCGCAAAGCGCAAACAGTAAAAACATGTGAAAACAGTGCAGTGACACCTAAGCGAGCGGATGCTAGGTGTAGCGGTGTGTATAATCTATAATACATGGACACCTTCTGTGTCTCCAGAATATTCTGCAGCAAGTGGTGTATCCTCATACGCTTATCCACACGTAAACAGAAACACTACCACGGTTAAGAACAAAACCACAGCTTTCTCGGTGAACACCAAGAATGTCACTGCACAGTCAGTTGTCATAGCGTATTAAACTCTAAGTTTGTTTGGGACTTTGTGTCAGTATTCGACGGCACTACAGTGACCTTTTTGCTCTACAGGTGCGGGACACCATGTGAATACAAAATGTTGTTATGTGAACACTAAATACGAATTCCGAGAACGGCTTGGCTTAAGCTAAGGCAGCACCAAATTAGGATTAGTGAGAAATACATGTTCCCAACTAGTTCGCATCGTATGAATATTTAAATACGGCGGTTCAGAGTACAGTGGTTCATGGGGTGGGTTCCTGTAGTCATGTCCTAGTTCATGAACCACGGGCAACGTATGAGGGGCCAAGTAAGTGGTTCCGACAGTCGGGACACCAGTTACTTTGAAATAAGGCTGGGCACCTCGGACATATTCTGAGTCGTGGTCACCTTTGTGCTCATACGGCAAAGACTACCAAATCCACCGGTTAGTCCCTCAACTGTTAGGGGTAAAACTCAATGGGACTCGGGGCAAGTAAGGCTAGCAACCTGCTTCCCTGATACTTTAAATATGATGCTGGCAACAATCATAGCAAAATGCCTCGGACCTTTGGAGGTGACGGAGTCCCACCTCTAACTGACAAACCAGGGACCCTAAGATACCACTTGGCAAACAAATGGTAATGAGATGGGGAGCTATTAATGTCAATGGGGGCTACTCTGGGAAGAAGGTAGAGCTGGCAGAGCCTGCAAGTAAGATGGGGCTGGACATTTTAGCTGTTAGTGACATTCGGGTAAGGGGTGAGAAAGAAGAGGTAGTGGGAGAATACAGGGTCTACCTGTCAGGAGTCAAATCAGGAATAGCGCAATGGGGTGTAGGGCTTTACATCAGGAAAGAAATGGAACCCAGCGTAGTTGCAGTAAGGTATGTAAACGAACGACTGATATGGATAGATTTGACAGTGTCTAGCAAGAAAATTAGGACTGTGTCAGTATATTCACATTGTGAAGGGACAGATCAAGATAAGATGGATAGTTTTTATGAGGCACTCAGTGATGTAGTTGTTAGAGTAAAGGACAAGGACAGTGTTCTGCTCATGGGTGATTTTAATGCCAGGATTGGAAATCGAACAGAAGGGTATGAAAAGGTTATGGGTAAATTTGGAGAGGATATGGAGGCCAACAGGAACGGGAAACAACTCTTGGATTTCTGTGCCATTACGGGCTTAGTAATCACAAACTCCTGTTTTAAACATAAGAACATTCACCGGTATACTTGGGAAGGCAGGGAAACCAGATCTGTCATTGACTATATAATAACAGATCAGGAACTCAGGAAGGCTGTGAGGGACACATGTGTATTCAGGGGATTCTTTGATGCCACTGATCATTATTTAATCTGCAGTGAAATTGGGATTGTGAGGTCGAAAGTGCAGGAGGTCAGGTCCATATGTAGGAGGATAAGAGTGGAGAAACTTCAGGATAAGGAAATCAGGCACAAGTACATAACACCGATCTCAGAAAGGTACCAGTTAGTTGAATGTGGTCAATTACAGTCATTGGAAAAGGAATGGACAAGGTACAGGGACACAGTACTAGAAGTGGCTGAAGAATGTCTTGGAACAGTAGTGTGTAAAAGTAGGATGAAGCAAATAGCTTGGTGGAATGACACAGTCAAGGCAGCCTGTAAAAGGAAAAAGAAGGCGTATCAAAAATGGCTACATACTAGAACTCAGGTAGACAGAGAAAGTTATGTTGAAGAAAGAAACAAAGCCAAACAGATAATTGCACCGTCCAAGAAGAAATCTTGGGAAGACTTTGGAAACAGGTAGGAGACTATGGGTCAAGCTGCTGGAAAACCATTCTGGAGTGTCTTCTAAAGGGAGGTAAGAAGGAAATGACAAGTAATTTGGACAGGTCAGGAAAACTGCTGGTGAATCCTGTGGATGCCTTGGGCAGATGGAGGGAATATTTTGAAGAGTTGCTCAATGTAGGTGAAAATACGATCAGTAATGTTTCAGATTTCGAGGTGGAATGGGATAGGAATGATGATGGAAATAGGATCACATTTGAGGAAGTGGAGAAAATGGTCAATAGATTGCAGTGCAATAAAGCAGCTGGGGTGGTTGAAATTAAGTCGTAACTCATCAAATAGACTGGAATGTCAGGTCTTAAATGGCTACACAGGATAATTGAAATGGCCTGGGAGTCGGGACAGGTTCCATCAGACTGGACAAAAGCAGTAATCACACCAATCTTTAAACATCGAAACAGAAAAGATTGTAACAACTACAGAGGTATCTCTTTCATCAGCGTTGTGGGTACAATCTTCTCAGGTATTGTTGAAAGGAAAGTGCGAGTATTAGTTGAGGACCAATTGGATGAAAATCAGTGTGGGTTTAGGCCTCTTAGAGGTTGTCAGGACCAGATCTTTAGCTTGCGGCAAATAATGGAGAAGTGTTATGAGTGGAACAGGGAATTGTATCTATGCTTTATAGATCTAGAAAAGGCATAAGACCGGGTTCTTAGGAGGAAGTTATTGTCTGTTCTACGAGATTATGGAATAGGAGGCACACGTTTGCAAGCAATTAAAGGTCTTTACATGGATAGTCAGGCATTAGTTAGAGTTGACGGTAAATTGAGTTCATGATTCAGAGTAGTTTCAGGGGTAAGACAAGGCTGCAACCTGACTCCACTGTTGTTCATATTATTTATGGATCATATGTTGAAATCAATAGACTGGCTGGGTGAGCTTAAGATATGTGAACACAAAATAAGCAGTCTTGCATATGCGGGTGACTTAGCTGTAATGGCAGATTCGATTGAAAGTTTGCAAAGTAATATTTCAGAGCTAGATCAGAAATGTAAGGACAATGGCATGAAGATTACCATCTCCAAAACGAAAGTAATGTTAGTGGAAAGAAGTATAAACGGATTGAGTGCCAAATAGGAGGAACAAAGTTAGAACAGGTGGACGGTTTCAAGTACTTTGGATGCATATTCTCACAGGATGGCAACATAGTGAAAGAACTGGAAACGAGATGTAGCAAAGCTAATGCAGTGAGCACTCAGCTACGATGTACTCTCTTCTGCAAGAAGGAAGTCAGTACCAAGACTAAGTTATCTGTGCACCGTTCAATCTTTCGACCAACTTTGTTGTATGGGAGCGAAAGCTGGGTGGATTCAGGTTACCTTATCAACAAGGTTGAGGATACGGATATGAAAGTAGCTAAGATGATTGCAGGTACTAGTAGATGGGAACAATGGCAGGAGGGTGTCCACAATGAGGAAATCAAAGAAAAACTGGGAACGAACTCTATAGATGTAGCAGTCAGGGCGAACAGGTTTAGATGGTGGAGTCATGTTACATGCATGGGAGAAGCAAGGTTACCGAAGAGACTCATGGGCTCAGCAGTAGAGGGTAGGAGGAGTCGGGGCAGACCAAGGAGAAGGTACCTGGATTCGGTTAAGAATGATTTTGAAGTAATAGGTTTAACATCAGAAGAGGCACCAATGTTAGCACTGAATAGGGGATCATAGAGGAATTTTATAAGGGGGCTATGCTCCAGACTGAACACTGAAAGGCATAATCAGTCTTAAATGATGATGATTAGGAGGAGGAGTTCAGAGTATACTGATCAGCCTTACCCTATGTCAGCTTGGCATTTCAAATCATTACGCAACATTGATGCAGCTTTTTCAAATGCTTCATGTACTCCCCTAGATGGATCGTCAGGAGAATGTTGCTTATTCAAGTTTGCCAGCTAACCGTCAGGTGTCCAGTGAGACAACAGTTTCGGGCTAAATCAGGACAACATGGTAACGAGGTTCGTCGCCCGGTGCAATCTGGGAGCGCCGGGACTCGGCTCATACCCACGTCACTACATTTCGCGCCGTCGAATCCCTATTGAAGCACCTCGATGTAGATTACTCATTCTTTTAAGAACAAATTGCAATCAAAATGTTTAAAAGCAACTTTTGTGCGTTACTCAAAGACATAACTTTATTCCGTCTTACCCAAGACTGTATTTTTTACACACCGCATGTGTGATCTCTGTGGAAAGTGTGGTGACTTCGACAAACTTTTGTTCGTTGGTAAAAGCCAATATTAGATATCTGGATTTATTTCAATATTTTATCATATGTTACAGGAAGCAAAGAGACATTAAATGAAAATCTGTCTTCCCTGCTGCGGTATTTTTTTATTTTATTTACTTTGCAACCTAATAAACGTTTTGGAAAACTTAAATGAAGTCTGGTATGTGTCAAAGAATTCTACTGTCCCACACTGCAGCTGAGTGCTTGTGATGTATGTTGTTAACACAGTAACGCCAACGTTCTACGAGCCTATGAAACATTACCACTGAAATAAATTGAGATTTGTATCAATTACTAATTTTGTAAAGCTTTTTTCCCCATTATGGAGAGAAGATTGTATTATTTTTATTGACTCATGAGGGGTTGTAAATTCCTGTCGTGGAAAAAATGATGAGCCGTACTTCTTCTGTTTAAGTTTTATTTCTGTTGTTGTTCAAGTTCTGTAGGCTACATGTAAATTAAACTGTGTGTCCTAATTAGACGAATATATAATGTTATCATCATCTGTACAGCCGCGTTAAATTTCAGTTCGTTCACGTAGCAAACTCCTGCTTGTGAACGTAAAATTATTCGTGTTTTTTGGAACTCTATTTCATACTTAAAACCGGAGAGGTTGGTGAGGAATTGTTGGACGGAAAACGACCGAACGTCAGTCGCTGTCTCTCGTGGCATATTTCTTTAAATCAAAATGAAGCGTCCCTTTGATATTTCGTACCTATCAGTTTCAAGATCGCACTTGGTATTCTTGTAAGAACTGAAGTACACTGATCGGTCAACCGCCGTCTGAAAAGCGTTGTAACTAATTTGCTCACTGGTCTGGTACTAAAGTAGAAGAAGTGGGTGCCTTTGAGGTAAAAAAAACTCTAAATGAATGTTGACTTCCTCTTTCGCAATGCACGGTAAAGTGTATTAAATTATATTCCTGAGCCCCATCTTCAATTAAGCTCGCTTCCCCGTAAAAGACACAGAATCTTAAAAATAGCTAGCGTTACAATGGCGGTCAAGAGAATGAGGAGTGGCAAAGTTCCGAGAACAGGTAATATAAGTACTGAGCTTATAAAATCTGCAGCCACATTTCTTTGTGATATTCTAGTAAGAGTCTTCAATACACGTTTAAAATGCGATATAGCGCAGGCTCCTGAATGCTTTGATGCGGCCCGACACGAATTCATCTCCTGTGCCAAGCTCTTTATCTCCGAGTAGCAATTACAACCTACGTCTTCACTTATTTACTGGATATATTCTGTCCCGATTTTTCCGCAGCCCACGTTTCACTATCATACAATGCTGTGCTCCAAACGCACTTTCTCAAAAATTTCTTCTTCATATTAAGGCCATAGTTTGATACTAGTAGACTTCTCGAGACGAGAATGCCCTTTTTGTCTGTGCAAGACTTCTTTTTATGTCCTCCTTGCTCCCACCATCATGGATCTTAGTCCTTAGGTAGCAAAATTCCTTATCTTCGTCTTCTTTGTGATCCCCAATTCTGATGCTAAATATCTCGCTGTTCTCGTTCTGCTACTTCGCAATACTTTTGTCTTTCTTCGATTTATTCTCAATCCATATTCCATACTCATTAGACTGTTCATTCCATTCAAAACATCCTGTAAGTCTTCTTCACTTTCGTTTAGGATAGCAATGTCATCAGCGAATTTTAACGTTGATATACTCTGACCTTCAATTTTAATGTCACCCCTCTGAATCCGTCTTTTATTTCCTTCATTACTTCTTCGATGTCTAGATGGAACAGTACGACTACATCGTTGTCTTTCACTCTTTTTCATTAGATAGCTTCACTCTTCGTCTTCCGATCTTATTGTCCCTTCTTGGCTATTCTACATCCTGTACAGTACCTGCCTTTCCTTACAGCTTACCCCTATTTTCTCAGAATTTCGAACATCTTGCACAATTTAGCATTGTTGGTTATTAAGGTCGTCAGATCCTATGATAGTGTCTTTACTTTCCTTCGGTCTTGCTCTCTTTATGAATCGCAAAATCAGACCTGCCTCTGGTGCTTTTACCTCTCCTCGAGCGAAACTTACAAGGGGAGGCCGCCAATTGTGAAATTCAGATTCGATTCATACTGCGTATAATAAAAGCTCATGGCCAGAGGTGTAATGTGGCAAAGCACCAAGATGCACTTCTCAGCCGTTGTCGAGAAAATCGACAGTTAAAAGAAACCGTTGCGGTGAAATACTCGCGACGATTAATAATTTTCTACAGCGTCGTGGCGCAGCGGTAAGCTCTCGGGTTCGTGATCCGAAGGTCGCCGGATCGAATCTCGCGCCATGCAATCTTTTTTTTATTATTAGTTTTTTGTAATTCAAATATATATAAAGTATTAATGAATTGCTTATGCATGTTGGTGAAGGCGGATCGGTCTCCAATTGTACCGCCTCCATTTTTCCGTTTTTTTTAACAGGGTGTACCAAAGCTCTCCCGTCCGCACTGATTTTCGACAATGTTGTAAGTTGCGCTAGGGACCGCATCTACCTTCTTTCCAAGTTAGCAGGCAACTACGCTGCTATGCGGCGGCTCGTTTCGGCCCATTCAACATCTGTCATTCAAGTGTAACGAGCGAGTAACGGAGTTTATATTTCATACCTGCCACAGCAAATTTGTGTTCGTGGGGTCTCTATTCTAATTCGAACGTTTGACTTACGCTATACGTATTCGTTTCGGAATATCGTTTCTACATCTTCCGTTAACTATACGTGGTAAACATTATGAAGACAATTAATAACATTTGTGAAATACAACTTTGTTTGCGGAAAACATAATGATGTTCGAAGTCACCACTTTTTCCACGACAAACGACTTTCAACAACTTATTATATGCATAATTGTTGCAACTGATTGCCGGGACATATATATATACATATATATATATATATTTGAATTACAAAAAACAAATACTAAAAGAAAAAGAAATTGCATGGTGCGAGATTCGATCCACCGACCTCCGGATTAAAAACCCGAGCGCTCACCGCTGCGCCACGACGCTGTAGAAAACTATTAATCGTAGAGAGTATTTCACCGCAACGGTTTCTTTTAACTGTCGATTTCCTCGACAACGGCTGAGAAGTGCATCTTGGTGCTTTGCCACATTACACCTCTGGGTATGAGCTTTTATTATGCGCAGTATGAATCGAATCTGAATTTCACAATTGGCGGCCTCCCCTTGTTAGCATCACTCAACACACCCTAAGTTTTCTTTTCCATTCTACTGAGTATAATTCTTGTCAGCAACTTGGATGCGTGAACCGTTAAGCTGATTGTGAGATAATTCTCGTACATGTCTCCTCTTACTATCTTCGCGATTGTGTGGATTACGTTTTTCCTGATGGTATATCGCCAAACTCATACGCTCTACACAGAGATGTGAATGGCCTTTTTGTTGCCACTTCCTCAAATAATTTTAGAAATTCTGGTGGAATTTTATCTGGCCCTTCTGACTTATTCGATTTTAAGTCTTCCAAAGCTCTTTTAAATTCTCATCCTAATACTGGATTCCCTATCTCTTAAATATCGACTCCTGTTTCTTCTTCTATCAGGTCATTAGACAAGTCATCCCCCTTATAGAGGCATTCATAGTACTCTTTCAACCTGCATGCTCCCTACTCTGGAATTAGCGGTGGAGTTCTCATCGTGCTCTGTATGTTAAGCCCCTTGTTTTCAATTTCACTAAAGATTGTTTTGACATTTCTGTACGCTCAGTCGGTCCCTCCGACAATCATTTCTCTTCCGATTTCATCACATTTTTCATGCAGCCATTTCCCCTTAGCTTACCCGCACTTCCTATTTATTTCATACTGAAGATTCAGCTTATAAAATGAAAAAAACCTATATTACTTCCATATATGAAAAAAGATGTTGTGGTTGTTGTGGTTTTCAGTTCAGAGACTACTCTGATGCAGCTCTCCATGCTATTCTATCCTGTGCAAGCTTCTTCAACTCTGAATAACTACTGCAACCTACATCCTTCTGAATCTGCTTTGTGTATTCATCTCTTGGTCTAATTCTACTATTTTACCCTCAACGATAGCCTCCAATACTGAATTTGTGATCTCCTGGTGCCTCAGAACATGTCCTACCAACCGGTCCCACCTTTTAGTCAGGTTGTACCTCAATTTCCTCTTCTCCACAAGTCTTTTTAATACTTCCTCATTACTTACGTGATCTACCCATTTAATCTTCAGCATTCTTCTGTAACACCACAATTCGAAAGCTTCTGTTGTCTTCTTGTCTACACTATTGACCGTCCATGTTGAATTGCCCCCTCTGTTTATTGATTGGATAGCCACTGAATTGCTATTTATTTGTTTAATGGGATTATTATAATAATTAAATGGTGGCAATTTTATTTAAGCATTGATTTTACTCTTTCGATTGTTGCGAGTCAGCGATAGTGCAATGCTGCTCGCTTTGGAAAATACACATTTTATAAGAATTATTTGGTCCAGGAAACACTTTTGCGATCACGGTTGCGATTTGGACGGTATTCGCGTAATTGTACTGATTAAAAGTTATCGTTTCCGAAAGACGTAGGTTCGATTAAAGCTGTGTGCACTTTTGCGCGTATAATGAAAATATCATAACACGTCGCGTAACAAAAAGAAACATGCGAATCACAACCGTGATCAAACGAAGAAAATATATGACAACATAAATGTTCTTCGCTGTCATTCAGGAGAGGCTCAGATTAGACCTTGCAAGTTTTAGTTATAGGAAATCACAAGACGTTGCAGTTAGGAGATATTTGTTTTGAATAACTTGTGTTTATCTTTTCTCTCTCTCCTTTTTACAGCCTTTATACCTTCACATCGATTAAGGAACCTTTCCCTTCCACCGACCAGTACGAGAACAAAATTCAGACTCAACAAAATGTCTTACATCGAATTATTACATGCTTAACCCTTAACAATCATATATAGTTTCGTAGTACAAACAATGCTAATTATTCCGTACACTAGAAAGTCTTTGATACACTGAGCACAAAAATTAAAATAATAAAATTATAATTACATTTTTAATATCATGAATACTTCTTTAAATCATGAAAGAAATATCGTGGCAGAATGTCGACGGGATCCGGCTGCATACCCGGAAATTATTAGAAGAAGAAATACGCCGGGAAAATTTCAGAAGTCACATGAAAATAAGGTTTGACATCGTCGTAATATTAATGTTCATCGTTGTAGCACTACAATGTTTCACTTCCCTGCATGGCTAGACCCCATAGAAATACTTTCAGAAAAGACTTCCTGACACTTAAATCTATACTCGATGTTGACAAATTTCTCTTCTTCAGAAACGTTTTCCTTGCCATAGCCAGTCTACATTTTAAATCCTCCCTACTTTCTCTACTTCAAGCACTGTCAGTTATTTTACCCCCCCCCCCAAATAGCAAAACTCATCTACTACTTTAAGTGTCTTGTTTCCTAATCTAATCTCCTCACCATAACCTGACTTCATTCGACTACATTCCACTATCCTCGTTTTGTTTTTGTTGATGTTCATCCTATATCCTCCATTCAAGACGCAATCAGTTACGTTCAACTGCTCTTACAGGTCCTCTGCTGTCTCTGATAAAATTACAATGTCATCGACAAACCTCAAAGCTTGTCCATGGATTTTTTCCTTCCCCATGAACCATAGACCTTGCCGTTGGTGCGGAGGCTTGTGTGCCTCAGCGATACAGATGTCCGTACCGTAGGTGCAACCACAACGGAGGGGTATCTGTTGAGAGGCCAGACAAACGTGTGGTTCCTGAAGAGGGCAGCAGCCTTTTCAGTACTTGCAGGGGCAACAGTCTGGATGATTGACTGACCTGGCATTGCAACATTAAGCAAAACGACCTTGCTGTGCTGGTACTGCGAACGGCTGAAAGCAACGGGAAACTACAGCCGTAATTTTTCCCGAGGGCTTGCAGCTTTACTGTATGGAAAAATGATGATGGCGTCCTCTTGGGTAAAATATTCCGGGGGTAAAATAGTCCCCCATTCGGATCACCGGGCGGGGACTACTCAAGAGGACGTCGTTATCAAGAAAATGAAAACTGGCGTTCTACGGATCGGAGCGTGGAATGTCAGATCCCTTAACCGGGAAGGTAGATTAGAAAATTTAAAAAGGGAAATGGATATGTTAAAGTTAGATATAGTGGGAATTAGTGAAGTTCGGTGGCAGGAGGAACAAGTCTTTTGGTCAGGGGAATACAGGGTTATAAACACAAAATCAAATAGGGGTAATGCAGGAGTAGGTTTAATAATGAATAAAAAAAATAGGAGTGCGGGTAAGCTACTACAAACAGCATATTGAACGCATTATTGTGGCCAAGATAGACACGAAGCCCAGGACTACTACACTAGTGCAAGTTTATATGCCAACTAGCTCTGCAGATGATGAAGAAATTGAAGAAATGTATGATGAGATAAAAGAAATTATTCAGGTAGGGAAGGGAGACGAAAATTTAATAGTCATGGGTGACTGGAATTCGAGAGTAGGAAAAGGGAGAGAAGGAAACATAGTAGGTGATTATGGATTGGGGCTAAGAAATGAAAGAGGAAGCCACCTGGTCGAGTTTTGCACAGAGCATAACTTAGTCATAGCTAACACTTAGTTCAGGAATCATGAAAGAAGGTTGTATACATGGAAGAATCCTGGAGATACTAGAAAGTATCAGATAGATTATGTAATGGCAGGACAGAGATTTAGCAACCAGGTTTTAAATTGTAAGACATTTCCAGGGGCAGATGTGGACTCTGACCACATTCTATTGGTTATGAACTGTAGATTAAAACTGAAGAAACTGCAAAAAGGTGGGAATTTAAGGAGATGGGACCTGGATAAACTGAAAGAACCAGAGGTTGTACAGAGTTTCAGGGAGAGCATAAGGGAAAATTTGACAGGAATGGGGGAAAGAAATACAGTAGAAGAAGAATGGGTAGCTCTGAGGGATGAAGTAGTGAAGACAGCAGAGGATCTAGTAGATAAAAAGACGAGGGCTAGTAGAACTCCTTGGGTAACAAAAGAAATATTGAACTTAATTGACGAAAGGAGAAAGTATAAAAATGCAGTAAATGAAGCAGGCAAAAAGGAATACAGACGTCTCAAAAATGAGATCGACAGGAAGATCAAAATGGCTAAGCAGGGATGGCTAGAGGATAAATGTAAGGATGTAGAGGTTTATCTCACTAGGGGTAAGATAGATACTGCCTACAGGAAGATTAAAGAGACCTTTGGAGAAAAGAGAACCATTTGTATGAATATCAAGAGCTCAGATGGAAACCCAGTTCTAAGCAAAGGAGGGAAAGCAGAAATGTGGAAGGAGTATATAGAGGGTCTACACAAGGGCGATGTACTTGAGGACAACATTATGGTAATGGAAGAGGGTGTAGATGAAGATGAAATGGGAGATATGATGCTGAGTGAGCACTGAAAGACCTAAGTCGAAACAAGACCCTGGGAGTAGACTACATTCCATTAGAACTACTGATGGCTTTGGGAGAGCCAGTCCTGACAAAACTCTACCATCTGGTGAGCAAGATTTATGAGACAGGCGAAATACCCTCAGACTTCAAGATGAATATAATAATTCCAATCCAAAAGAAGCAGAAGTTGACAGATGTTAAAATTACCGAACTATCAGTTTAATAAGTCACAGCTGCAAAATACTAACGCGAATTCTTTACAGACGAATGGAAAAACTAGTAGAAGCCGACCTCGGGGATGATCAGTTTGGATTCCGTAGAAATATTGGAAGACGTGGGGCAATACTGACCTTACGACTTATCTTAGAAGAAAGATTAAGGAAAGGCAAACCTATGTTTCTAGCATTTGTAGACTTAGAGAAAGCTTTCGAAAATGTTGACTGGAATACTCTCTTTCAATTTCTAAAGGTGGCAAGAGTAAAATACAGCGAGCGAAAGGCTATTTTTAATTTGTACAGAAACCAGATGGCAGTTATAAGAGTCGAGGGACACGAAAGGGAAGCAGTGGTTGGGAAGGGAATGAGACAGGGTTGTAGCCTCTCCCTGATGTTATTCAACCAGTATATTGAGCAAGCAGTAAAGGAAACAAAAGAAAATTTCGGAGTAGGTATTAAAATCCATGGAGAAGAAATAAAAACTTTGAGGTTCGCCGATGACATTGTAATTCTGTCAGAGACAGCAAAGGACTTGGAAGAGCAGTTGAACGCAATGGACAGTGTCTTGAAAGGAGGGTATAAGATGAACATCAACAAAAGCAAAACGAGGATAATTGAATGTAGTCGAATTAAGTCGGGTGATGCTGAGGGAATTCGATTAGGAAATGACGCACGTAAAGTAGTAAAGGAGTTTTGCTATTTGGGGAGAAAAATAAGTGATGATGGTCGAAGTAGAGAGGATATAAAATGTAGACTGGCAATGGCAAGGAAAGCGTTTCTGAAGAAGAGAAATTTGTTAACATCGAGTATAGATTTAAGTGTCAGGAAGTCGTTTCTGAAAGTATTTGTATGGAGTGTAGCCATGTATGGAAGTGAAACATGGACGATAAATAGTTTGGACAAGAAGAGAATAGAAGCTTTCGAAATGTGGTGCTACAGGAGAATGCTGAAGATTAGATGGGTAGACCACATAACTAATGATGAAGTATTGAACAGATTTGGGGAGAAGAGGACTATGTGGCACAACTTGACAAAAAGAAGGGACCGGTTAGTAGGACATGTTCTGAGGCATCAAGGGATCAGAAATTTAGCATTGGAGGGCAGCGTGGAGGGTAAAAATCGTACAGGGAGACCAATACATGAATACATTAAGCAGATTCAGAAGATGTGGGTTGCAGTAACTACTGGGAGATGAAGAAGCTTGCACAGGATAGGGTAGCATGGAGAGCTGCATCAAACCAGTCTCAGGACTTAAGACCACAACAACAATCACCATGGATTTTAATTCCTGCTCCAAATTTTTCCTTTATTTCCTTCACTGCTTACTCAATATACAGACTGAATAACATTGGGAATAGGTTATAACCCTGTCTCACTCCATTCTCAACCACTGCTTCCCTTTCATGCCCGTCCACTCTTATAACTGCCGTCTGGTTTATGCATAAATTGGAAACAGCCTTTCACTCCCTATAATTTACCCCCGCCACAGAATTTCCAATTTAATTGCCAAAAGCATTCTCCAATTCTACAGAGGCTAAAAATGTAGGTTTACGTTTCCTTAATGTACCTTCTAAGATAAGTCATAGGGTCAGTATTGCCTCGCGTGTACCAACATTTCTACGGAATCCAAACTGATCTTCTCTGAGATCGGCTTCTACCAGTTACTCCATTCGTCTGTACAGAATTCGTGTTAGTATTTTGCAGCCATGACTTATTACACTGTCGATACGTGCTATGTTTGGGACAAAAACTGATAAGCGGAGAGAACGTAAATATTACAGAGGAATTAGTGTGATGCCTTCTTTCACCAGATTGCTCCTAAAGAAACGGGGAGAGATACAACGAATATAGATAGAGGAGCTGAGGAGGTTCACAATTGGACGCTCCTGTACTGATGGAAAAATTTACTTTACGAAATTTAATAGCCAAAAGAATGGTTAGAACTCAGAATACCCATTTGACATTCGTGGATATACATGCTGCTCATTATGTGGCCTGACTAAGCAAGTTGCGGTGGAGGATGTTAATGGGTTGTGTTTGTGAGGCATATGTATTAGCAGTGAAAGTATTTTACATAGGATGCACCAGTTGTATAAATATGAGTAAACAGGTATGCCCTGAACTTATAACCACATAAGGACTCCTACTCTGTTCAAAACCTCTTTAGAGAAAGCTTTACATGAATCTAAACATAAGTCATGTGGCATAAGAAATCCACATGCAACATAAATGTTATTTACATAACATTTTGCTGACGATTAACTGATCATGCAGTGAAAGTATGTAATGCAATCGATTTGTAAACATCATGAAAGAAAATAGTGCTTTGAAATATCGTGGAGTAACATTATCTGTTAGTGGAAAGAGCACTGAAGACATAAGAAACGATGGACATCCGGCAGTGAAATTTTGCTTTATGAAATAAACGATAATGCTCGAAACCAAAAAAGTAGTATATTGTACAGTTGTGGAAAGTATTGCAACGAGTGGGTAAATACTTGGGGAATTAATAAGAGAGATAAACAGAGGCTTATCGCTATGGAAACGGAAGACTTGAGGAGGAGTTGCGGATATCAGGATTAGATCACATAGGAAGTGAGGAAATATGGTGAAAAGTTGAGGGCGAGTAGACTGTTACAGACACAACAGAAACAGAAAGGTTACACTGACATGGACAATCTGAAATATTGGATGGTACAAGATGGCCAAAACGAATGTGGCAGTGGTTACCTTCCGACTTGAAAAAAATGGTAGACCAATAAAAACATGGAAACATGATGTAGATGAAACAATGTATGGAGAAAAATCAATGGAAAATGGGAAACAAGAAATAGCGACAGCAGTATTAAAAGCACACATACGCTAAAAATATTCACCTATTTTTGATGGCCTGCAGACCACTGCTGAACTAGGAGCATATAATGAATTTCGTTGCCTGATAATGTCTCATCTGATCCACAGGTTTCACAGTTGCAGTTCAGCATAAAATGTATTAAACTCAGTGAGTAGATGGATGGGAAAGGACACGGACAGAACAGACGATGGAATAGCCAAGGGTGTTATCCTGTATCGTCCATATCAAAATATAGTAGTGTGATCCTAGGCAAGAGGGCTCGATCCTGTAACAACCTCACTTGCAGCATGGCGCCATACTCGGCGCAGCATGACGCCATGTCATCTGCTGGGTACCACCGCCAATCTACTGGTCAGGTTCCGACTAATTAACGAGAAGAGGGACCCTTCGGCACATGAGGAACGCGACATTTGACGCAGCAACACCACATATGACCTCCTTTTGCATGTATAAATGCTGGCGGTCCGACCAGGCATGTCATCAAACGGAGGGAGTCATCTAGTCGGCGATCGACATAGTGTCAACCTATGCTGTGACGACGTTACCGTTACACCAGCGTACTGATAGAACCGCCTGCCGTGGGGGTCTAGCCTCCATTGGATAGGCAAAAGAAAGAACTGATGCCACAATATCCAACAAGCCACATAACGTGGAGCCTGCACCTGTAGCTGGTACACAGTTCTTGCAACAACAAAGTGTGCATGAACGCCATTTGCTATGCTACAACCACTTTACTTCTTCGATGGAATCTTGTAGCTTTCATGAATCCATCGAATCGTCAACACTGAGGTGGGAGAATTGAAAGACACTAACAAATGTAACAAATAGGAATAACTACTCCCCATCTCTCCGTTGCCGTCGTTACATTCTGCAACGACGTGAAAACAGTGTTAAGAAAATGGTTTTAAGAAATGAGGTCTTGAGTGAAGAGTATGAGGCATTATTATAGGCTATGTATACTGCGCAGACCTGTATGAATATAATTTCTCCACGGTTTTTCCATGGAGAGTTCGTTTTGGTTGCTCCAAATAAATTATTTACTACCTGCTCTTTCTTTCATTTCACCTTTCTGTAAATATCGTAATATTTTCAGTTTGATGTAGGTATAATGTAACGAAAACTGGTCTAAACCATCACTTTTTATGTGTTGCGAACACAACAAACTTCAGGATAATGTTCGTATCGCTCATCAGTAGTTTCAACTTATCCAGTTTATGGTATGGTTTCTGAATGACAGGATTACCTTTTCTTTTTCTGGGTATGCGTTAATACACACACCAAAAAAAAAAAGTTTTGCATCATCTCGTTTCCGAGAGTTCCGGAACCTGCACAGAAAATTGGAATAGAGATCAACATAAACATTATTTGATTCATGAAAATCACACATTGCATATTGTACCACCATATAGCGAGATCTTCAGATGTGGTGCTCCAGATTGCTGTACGCACCGGTATCTCTAATACCCAGTGGCATTGATGAATGCCTGTATTTGTCGTGGCATACTATCCGGACGTTTATCAAGGCACTGTTTGTCCAGATTGTACTACTCCTCAACGGCGATTCGGTGTTGATCCCTCAGAGTAGTTCGTGGGTCACGTCGTCATAAACAGCCATTTTCAAACTATACCAGGCATGTTCTATAGGGTTCATGTGTGGAGAACATGCTGGCCACTCTACTCGGGCGATTTCGTGGGTCACGTCGTCATAAACAGCCATTTTCAAACTATACCAGGCATGTTCTATAGGGTTCATGTCTGGAGCACATGCTGGCCACTCTAGTCGGGCGATGTCGTTGCTTTGAAGGAAGTAATTCACAGGATGTGTACGACGGGGGCACGAACTGTCGTCCATGAAGACGAATGCCTCGCCAATATGCTGCCGATATGGTTGCTCTATCGGTCGGAGGATGGCATTCACGTATCGTACAGCCGTTACGGCGCCATCCGAGACCACCAGCGGCGATCGTCGGCCCCACATAACGCCTTCTCAAAACAGCAGGGAACCTCCACTATGCTGCACTCGCTGAACAGTGTGTCTAAGGCGTTCAGTCTGACTGAGTTGCCTCCAAACACGTCTCCGACGATTGTCTGGTTGAAGGCATATGCGACACTTATCGGTGAAGAGAAGATACCAGTCCTGAGTGGTCTATTCGGCATGTTGTTGGGCCCATCTGTATTTCGCCGCATGGTGTCATGGTTGCAAGGATGGACCTCGCCATGGACGTCAGGAGTGAAGTTGTGCATCATGCAGCCTATTGCGCACAGTTTGAGTCGTAACTTAACGTCCTGTGGCTGCTCGAAAAGCATTATTCAACATGGTGGCGTTGCTGTTGGGGTTCCTCCGTGATATAATCCTTAGGTAGAGGTCATCCAATGCAATAGTAGTCCTTGGGCAGTCGGAGCGACCCTTGACAACGACTATTCCTGTCTCTCTGTACTCCTCCATGTCCGAACAACATCGCTTTGGTTCACTCCGAGACACCTGGACGCTCCCGTGTTGAAGAGCCCTTCCTGGCAGAAAGTAACAATGCGGATGCAATGGAACCGCGGTATTGACTGTGTAGGCATGGTTGAACTACGGACAACATGAGCCGTGTACCTCCTTCCTGGTGAAATGATTGGAATTGATCGGCTATCGGACCCCCTCCGTCTCTTAGGCACTGCTCGTGTATGGTTGTTTACATCTTTGGGTTGTTTAGTGGCATCTGCGAACAGTAAAAGGACTGTGTCTGTGATACAATATCCACAGTCAACGTCCATCTTCAAGAGTTCTGGGAACCGGGCTGATGCCAAACTTATTCTGATTTGTGTAGATTAACAATTTACTGCACAACATAGTCGTTTTTGTGTACTCGTTTTCTTGCTTGTGTTTTACAATTTGTTAGCGCTAGGATTATAGCTGAGAAATAACTTACCACTTATTGGGCACTTAAAAATCATCCAGGAAAATATTGATTTTTGATAGGAATACAGCAGCAAATCGAAACTGGGTTATCAGACGTTATTTACGAGCTCCAGTTGTTTAGTATACTCTGCGTACCAATTTAGATGCGGTCTGTACTTAATTATACATAAGATATATATTCCTTTTATGCCAGTCGTTATTTCGAGCAGCAAGTCTGTCGCTGAGTGGGTCAATATCGACCAGTAAACGGTGGGAACTTTAATAATACAGACAACACAGCCGTGGTGGCGACCAGCGCGTGATTGTTAAGTCAACACGAAGCGCCGGGTGAGTAGGCGGAGCTAAAGCCGGTAGTCGTATTTAAAATATTTGGTACGACATTTCAAATATTCACCGTCTGGTGGAAGAACACGAGAATACAGGACAGATAATATCACGCCATTAGAGGGGAAATGTCGTGACACATGGCTATGTTTTATTCATCACGAACGACGCTCACGAAGCGAGTTTGAATCGGAAAGTTTGGAGATAGCGGTGGGGCCAGCGCTGTGCATGCGTGACGGACGCGGCAAAGCACGGCACGCCGGCGCGCGAGACACGCACGCTGACGCCGCCGACGCCTGGCCGCGCGCTGTCTGCCGGGGGGGACAATGCGCTTTTATAACATACGAGATCTTTTCGAAAAATCCGGAACTCTTTCCACAAAATTTTTCTACCTTTACATTTTACTTGTTGTGCATGGTCTTCTCTGAAATACTCTCCTCAACAACTGATACACCGCTCCCAACGCCACTTCTGGAAGCACGCCTCCAGCTGGATCGCGCGAAGCGGTCTGCGAATTTTCTCTTCTCTCGTCTATCGTTGCAAATCTTAGTCCTTTCAACAGGGTTTTCAACTCTGCAAATAAAAAAAACTCCGCAGGAGCCAGGTTGGAAAGTACGGGGGAAGAGGCAGCACAGTGATTTCGTTTTCTGTAAAATAGTTATGCACCAACAGGGACTAATGTTTGGGTGCGTTATCGTGACGCAAGAGCCATGAATTGTCTCCATACATTTCAGGCCGTTTCCTTCTCATATTTTCTAGCAGGGATCGCAAGACGTCCTGATAGTACCGTCGATTAACAGTTCGTCCCTGTAGCACGAATTCATGATGAACTAATCCTCCAAAATCAAAGAAAACTATCATAATGGCTTTGACATTTGACCTGACCTGACCTAAAGAGCTCTTTTTGGTCTTGGAGAGCCTTGTTCTCAACATCATAATTGTAAACCCACGTCTCATCACCAGTTACGATTCTCTTAAGGAACATCTCGTTCTCTTTAGCGCGATCCAAAAGCTCTTCACAGATTGCCAGGCGAAGGTCTTTCTGGTCTCGACTCATGAGGCGTGGGACGAACTTGACGGCAATTCGATGCACTCCAAGATTCAGTGTCAGGAAATGCTACATTCTTCTGCAGTGTCTCGAACAGTCAATATTCGATTGGCACGCACAGTTTCGATGACGTTCCTGACATGGGCATCTTCATCAGACGTAGAAGGGCTTCCTAACTTGGGTCATCTTTAACTTCCGTCCGACTATTTTTAAACCGTGAGAACCATTCGTAGCCCCGAGTACGGCTTAAGCAATCATCACTGTAGGCTCCCTGCATCATTTGTTGTGTCTCTGTAAAACTTTTCTTGAGTTTCATGCAAAATTTAATGCAGAACCGTTGCTCCTCTAGCTCTTCCATTGCGTAATTCGCAAACTGTTCGACACAACGTTCTGTTCAGTACAGCCTTGAACAATTACTAACAGACATACAACTATGAACCTTCCGGCAGTTATACCGGGTGATCAAAAAGTCAGTATAAATTTGAAAACTGAATAAATCGCGGAATAATGTAGATAGAGAAGTACAAATTGACACACATGCTTGGAATGACATGGGGTTTTATTAGAACCGAAAAAAATACAAAGTTCAAAAACATGTCCAACAGATGGCGCTTCATCTGATCAGAATAGCAATAATTAGCATAACAAAGTAAGACAGAGCAAAGATGATGTTCTTTACAGGAAATGCTCAATATGTCCACCATAATTCCTCAACAAAAGCTGTAGTCAAGGAATAATGTTGTGGACAGCACTGTAAAGCATGTCCGGAGTCATGGTGAGGCATTGGCGTCGGATGTTGTCTTTCAGCATCCCTAGAGTCGGTCAATCACGAAACACTTGCGACTTAAGGTAACCCCAAAGCCAACAATCGCACGGACTAGGGTCAGGGGCCTGGGAGGCCAAGCATGACGAAAGTGGCGGCTGAGCACAGGATCATCACCAAACGACGCGCGCAAGAGATCTTTCGTTCGTTTAGCAATACTTCGGTTTTCTTTTCTTCTAATAAAACCCCATGTCATTCCAAGCATGTGTGTCAACTGTTACCTCTCTATCTACATTATACCGTGGTTTATTAAGTTTTCAAATTTATACTGACTTTTTGATCACCCGGTATATCGCAGACCGTTTATGAGACACGAGGAACAGATTAATATTTCATTCTGGCCCTTTCGTTGGTAAGTACGTTGAGGTTTAAAGAGTAATGTAATATGTTTGCAGCAACATATGACCTAACGCAAATTCAGAGTGATCTCTATTTTTCACTGCAAACTTTAAGAATTTCTTGCAGTATTTTAGCTGATACCGAAATGTCACAATAACTATGACCGTTAACGAAGTGATAGGTAATTCACCATGGAGCTGACGAATGATGCTGTAAGCTGGGCAACACTCAGAGTTCATTATCGTACAGCTTCCTTAAAATCGTTTGAGAAAGATTGCCGATCGGCCATCTTGCGCGGCTGACTGATTACTCGTCGAGCAGGTTTGATGGTACCATCACCTGCTGACGCGTTCAGCACGCGGTGGCAACTGTGCTTCCATCCACCCACTCAGTACTGTCAGTAGTCGCGACTAATTTAGAAGCACTATAGAGGAGAAATTGAAACATTTTCAACTTATTCTTGTGTATGAGTTTAATAGAGGGGTGACAGCAGGCAGACAGAAACATTTGCCCCGTCTATGGGATAATGCCACTGGACAGAGCACGGTAAGAAAATGGTTTCTTCGTTTTAAGGAGGATCGCTTTGACATTATATAACATCCACGGTATATATGTATTTTTATTACGAGTGGAATATGAACGTGTGGATAAAATTCATTCAATTATGTAATTATTTCTTAAAAAGATGATAATTATGTGAAACAGAGACAATATTTGTCTCACATTCTTTGTTAATCTATGTTTTCTTTTCTTTTCTTTTGTACCCTTTGGTCGTCTTCTTCTGATGTACATCGCCGACGCAAGACGCGAATCGATTTGAGGTCTGTTAAATGAAAAAATCATTTAATGTAAAATTATTGTACTTTTATGTTCATTTGCTGGTAAAAATAAATAGAGCCAAATGCGTTAAAACTATTTATTATTAATTATTGAAATTTCACTTCCTCTTTTAATTATAATTTTGTGTTGACTGTTTTATCATAGCTGCAAGAAGCGCAGGCTTTGTTAGTTGCGATTATATAGCAACTTCGTCTGTACTTCTAGTTGAAAATAGCATTGGTTTGTGTTAAACTAATTTGAAAAACAATTTAATAATTTTTTTATTGGTGGCATCAATTTAAATGATTAACTATTTATTGGGAAAAGGAGAATCTTATTTAAAAAAGAAATCCTCTATCTTTTGTTGGCCGCCATCTTAACTTTTATTACAGCGTCAAATTTAAATTACTTGAAACTGCAAACAATATTTCGATGTGTAAGAAATAAATGTGCACCGGTGGTACTGAACTCTATTTATAAAAGAAAAAAAATTAATCGAATCAGACTGCATTTTCTAAGAACAGTGCTGACGGTATTTATTGTTGAACAAGATTTCATTGCTGATGTATGAGGCCAAAATTAAACTACGGACCAATTACGGAGAAAAATATTTTTTGGTAGCATACGTCAGTGTTGTGTGTGGGTGGTATTCTGTGGTTCCTTTTCATGATCAATTTGCTAAGAACAATTAAATACTTCGAAGACAAAAAAAATTATAAAAGCTCTGATGTACGATCTGTAATTTTAGTGATATGAACACAGCTTACAGTCAACTTATTACACTATGTCAGATGGAATTCTTGTGCAATTTGAACAAAATAAGTATCCAGGAGAAGTAGTTGTTCGAATAATGCATTATACATGTGTATAATATTGTCAGTATCATTTACAAAATCAAATCAATGCAACTGCTAAAAAAAAAGTTAATTGAAACCGCAGAATACCATAGAGTATCGTATCATCCATATTCATTGCACTTGTCCATGTTGATGATACACAAAAACCGCCACAATTAGTGACTCTTTACAAAAAGGGAGCCTTCAGAGTTCGATGAAGACAGTTAAAATCCGTTAATCCACAATGATCCCCACGTCAGTGTACTCGAGAACTGGGATGTGTGATGAACTGTCATCGTTCCACCATTGCTCGATATTTGTGTGAACTGGGGAAGGTTCAAAATTTGGCGTATGGGTACCGGATGCTCTAAGCCAAAATCACAGATGGTCATATGAACATCTCTGCTTGTTCGTCAGCGGTGGCTCGTGAAGAACGCCGACTATTCCTGTCCTGTATTGTTATTGATAACGAGAGATGGTGTCTTTATGTCAACACAAGGAAAAGAAAGAAATGGTTGGACCCAAACAATACAGCAACTCCCCGTGCAAAGAGCCACGTGCATACTCAAAATATACTGTTATGCATTTGGCTGAACAGCGACGGTGTGGTGAACTATGAATTGCTTCCCCGAGATGTAGCAATGACTGCTGACATTTGTTGTAAACAACTGGGACGTCTTGCAGAAGCACCGAAGAACAACGACAAGGAAATTGCTTGAAGTGATGCTAAGCCACCATAACGCTAGCCGGTATTCTGTTTCACTGACAGAAAACATTAGACGGGAGGGGGACTGGGAAGTCATTCCGCATCCACCTTACTCACCTTCATATGTGCCCTCAGATATGAACCTTTCCCGCTTTCAATCGAATAACCTTCAAGGAACTTTCTTTTTAAATGTAAATGCACTTCAAACATTGCTTGACAGGTTCTTCGCCTCAAAAACACGTGATTTCTACAGTCGCGTTGGCAGACTGTTGTAAACAGTGAAGGAGAATGTATTACAGATTACTAAAAATGTTTTGGAAAAAAGCTACGAAGTTCTGCACCAATTTAATATGAAGCATCTGTGACAAAATTAAACAAATGCATAACATTTTATTCATCCTCAGCTACGGTATTTCTATTCACTGAAAAAAATAATCAACCAGTTGCACAAAATAAATATTAATCCCTCCACTAGTTTCCGACACCTAGTACCCTTCTTCAGACGGCTGTACAGAAAAATATACCACACATAAGAAGTAATTAGTTAAGAAAATTAAAATTTGAGAAGTAAAAGCTTAAAAATTTAAAAAATTTAAATATTAAAGTATGGTACATACCTATATCTACCACGTTATTCGCTGATGTCAAAAATAAGATGGCATGCAGCGTATTGCTGTGGCTCGAGAAATTTACAAAAAGCATATGCACAGTAACGAATTCATTAATGCAAAAAGAGTTCGTGAATGCGTACTTGCGATTTACATTGCCTTGCACGAAATTGCTATAAGGAAGTCAAACAACAACTACGGTCATCATGCCATAAATGGAACTAATCAGCTAATTACGTACATACCTCGAGGGTGGTCTCAGGGTGAGAGTACGATAAATAATAAAATAAAACATTACAAACTATAGTTGCCTTAAGGCAAATTAAGGCACATACGAAAGTGTAAGTGCTCATAAGCAGCATAATAAGAAATAACAAGGAAACATAATGATAAATAAAGTGAGATTATACGAACGGCAAATGACGGTTTGGGTGGGAAATTTGGGAATTAATTTCCGAAACAGCTGTAATGAGGTCAGTAGCGTACCAGCAGGAGACTTGTTGGCAAAAATAAAGTGTTAGTTGCACAAGGAGGTGCAAACTGTAACTTGAGTAAGTGGAGAGACCATTCGCAATTATTAGCTAATATTCAAAGTCAGACAATAACTATAGACAAAAGGAACAGTGGGCACAACCGTGTTCACCTATTAATGTGAAACAACTAATACATGTAGGTTCGTGAAAGGATTGAACGAGTGGAATTCATATCAACTGTATGACACTGTAAGTCTTAGAATACATCGCTGAACTGGAACAGGGATGTCAGTATGCTATCAGGAAACACGGTCGCGCAAGCAGTGATCGAGATGCACCAAGAAGTAAGAAAAAATAGCTGTAGAGAATGGAGAAACGGTTCCTAGTCAGTGGCCAAAATGGAGCGCCAGAAACAACTATATGAGAAAGGAAACATGGATATCGTTGTATAATTTTGTTACATTGGAATAACTAGTTAAGAAATGTATACAAAATGCTAAATACCCTTCGTCAACTAAAAATAACTATCGACATTCATACTAGCTGCATGGAATATAACACGTTTGACTGCCTGAAGATGATTGAATAAACGTGCTTATTAACCGTTAACGTTACTCGTAGCTATAAAATAGAGCGTCTGTAACTTTAAGAATAGATTGTCCATGGGTCTTTCTTTATATACAGGGTGAAGCGAAATTTGCGCTCTCGGGCTTCGTTGCGCGACTCCACACATGCAAGCGATAAAAAAATGTATGTCTCAAAATTTTGTCTGGTGAGCACATTCGACAGAAAAAGGACTTTAAAGAGTGGCAATCTGGCAACACTGTAACCACATGTATGATAACTTCTTCTGTTAGCACGTGTCGGTTGTTGGTGCAGTGGGAAAAGTTTTGGCTTAGCATGCAGGAGTTCGATGGTTCGATCCGGTGTTATGACATTTGTTTTTTATACGGTAAATCTAGGCCTGGTGGTACAGTATGTAGCATCTTAATCGTCAACAGCGGTTGCAGCGGGTCATCTAGAGAACATTTTCACTTACATATTAGAATCTTAGAAATGGAAGATTGGTCAGCTTTGAAAGAAGCCCTTTCCACATCTTGGGCGTGAGTTTATTCACACCACTTCATCTACTAGACGCGAAACTTGTTTTCTTTGTACCCTCTTCCAATGGGCCCATAGATTAGTAGCAACTATTATTCTTGTCTCGTTCAGGTCCATTACATTTCGTTACGACCTTACGTTACCAGTAGGACTGGCGAGATGCTTTGCGTTTAATGTCCATACTCGCTTTCTAATTGAATGTGTTATAACAATGGTTCCACTAATTATGCCTTTCAACTTTGAGTCTGATAACGGTATGCTCTTTAATACGTATCTTATTGTATTATCATTATTGATACTATGGACGCAGCTTTTCCATGAAGGATCCAGAACTGTATGAGCTGGGGGATTGCGCAATGTAGAGCATCTGAGGACAAAATATTTTGTTGTGAAGGTCATGTGGTCAATAATATGGACATTAATATTATCACTGGTTGCTGATGTGCGACATCTGAGCGCTCATATTGCATGGAATATAAATGACAGATAGATGATGTATTGTTTTACTGTGCTATAATACAGGGGCGATTCTAGAGGTCAGGGAGGCTTGGGAGGGGGAAGGGGGGGCGGTGGCTAATGAGGGCGGGGGAAGAGGGTGTGGGGGAATGGAATATGGCTTAAAAAAGGAGAGTTGGGGTCTTCTACAGACAAACTGGTAAAATTTGGTGTTTCTGAAAGTAGTTTTTGGTAACATTTTTGGATTTCAGGGTAAAAATGTGTATTAATAAATAATAAGACACCTATTTTAAGTTAAATGATATTTATTGGTTTAGGTAGTAAGCTATTTGCCGTTCTCATTATTTTGTTAAAATGTGTTTTGGAATACATTGGAAGCTATATTGCTGCATAATTATACAAAAATGATTGGATGTGTTGGGGTAATGTATTCGCTGATAGCTGAAGTCATTTTATCCAGTGAAATATGACACTCCAATGGGGGGGGGCTATGGCTCACATAGGCACCCACCCCCCTTGCCACACTCCCTGCTATTATCTTAAGCATCTCGTAACTGAAATTCTATTTTGTAGTTATTCTGTGCTATGACAGTACATTTGTTTTAACTGTCTGTTTCTTATTTGTCTAACCATACATTTGTTATGTTCAGCGTTGCAAAATGTAGCAAACTCAGAATACATGTAACCTTATAAATGGTGTATATTACAGTATGAAACGTCAGAATGAAATTAGCAAATAAAAAAAATGCGTCCCGACCAGAATCGAACCCTCAATCTCTTGGATGATAATCCGAACTCTATACACTGCACGACATATGCAGCACAATTCATTTGGGCTGACAGAAGTAGTGACAATATATGTGGTTACAGTGTTGTCTGATTGCCACTCTTTATCGTCCTATTCTGCCGGATGCACTCGCCGACCAAAATTTTGTGAGAGACATTTTTTTATCACTGGTAGGTGAGGACTCGCTCTGCGAAGCCCGAGTGCCCCTATTTTGCTTCACCGTGTATAGCTAACCACCCGCAGCAAAAATGAATTACCCACCTCTAGGTTGTAGGTGGCTTAATAATTGCAATGAAAAATCATTAACTACCTGGTAATGTGTAAACATCACATATGCTTAAATGTCTTATGAAAGTACCTATTCCCACCTGTTGTTAGATCTCGAAATAGACTATAACTTTCTTCATTATTCATTTCCCAAAAGTAAACGACCTAACTGACAGCACAACACAACAGTGTGTATGTAATGGCTACTAATACCGCTGCAGATGCTGCAACTCACTATTATTATTATTATTATTACTGTCGGTGACAGTTGTCAGATACAAAGCTTTGGCAACCTAAAGTCTTCTAGTTTATGCCAGTTCAGAAGTAAGGAGCCCAGCAGTGAAGTGATTTACAAACAGTAGGCTTCAGTGTGGAGCAGAGATTGTAACATGGTTGGTCTGGATGAGAGTGCACTGTGTGAAACACGTTTCGCTAGGGAGAGGAGTGATACAGATGAAGCATGCAGTATAAAAAGAGTCTACCCTCATTGTGGACGATCAGCTTTTCTTTCTGAGAAGAAGCTTTAATTAGCTCTCTCGACATAATGAAAACTGCTTCATCATTCTACTAAGAAGACTGTCAGAAATAAGTTGTACCAATTGTCTCATTAACTCATTAATTCGTGATGTAATAAAACACCTACAGAAACCAAATACCACTTATTTTTCGTCACATTAAGAATGGAAGTGTCCAAACAAAATTCATTTTATTCCAAAGTTTGGTTATCCACTGATATTGACAATGATAAGGGGAGCTAATATCAGCTTGCCCTCGCGGGTAATGGTATCAAAAAAGTTGGGATTCACGGAAGTAGAGAGTGGCTACTTCACGAATAACAAAGCCAAAGTTATTCGAAGGAGTGCCATGCGTGGAGCATTCACAGACTCCGAAAATAAAATTCCACTTACCGATTTGACAGAAAATCCTATGAAATTTTCGTCTGATGTCGATTTCGGAAACCTATCAAAGCTATTGACCCAGACTGTCTATGTCCGTTATAGATACGAATCGGAGGATGACAGAGACAAGGCCGGAATGTTACATTCCTTTCTCCGAAATTGTTTCATTGAGGAAGGTAGTATTGCATGTTCTACGTTAGATCGTTGCATGAACGTCAGACTTGCATCTATTGAAACAAGTGACAACAGGATAGATGATAAAGTGAAATTGTTCAACCGAGACAAGGTGACTGTACCTGATGGAATGCCTGTACGATTCCACGTCGTAAATCCTCTACCAGGAGCAGTGTATCGATAGTCAATGAAAAAACGAAGCGTTCTCAGTGCTTGGCAATTTGCGTAGGCTATTTCCGTTTTCAACCAGGGTCGTCAAACAGATGCACAAACCTCTGGGCGTTTAACGTTGGTCAGTATGTTGCAGAATTTTGGAACACGTTTATGGATATAGAATCCCCCTCTACAGAAATCACCATGGTTTCCGCAAACAATGATCGTCGTGAAAGCAGGTCGCTCTCTTCGTCCACGAGGCCCAGAAGGCAAAAGATACCAGCGCCCAGGTAGGCGTTGAGTTCCATGACCTCCAGAAGGCTCTACGTACTGATCTGCGCTCTCGCCTAATGAACAAAATACGAACATATGCTATATTAGCCTATCTTTGACTGGTCTGAACAGTTCCTAGCAAAAATAGCACAGAATTTCATGCATTGAGAAGAGAAATCTTCACATGTCAGAGTAAATTTGTGAGTACCACAAATGTGTGATGTATGACTCTTCTAAATACATATAAATGATCTAGCGCATAACGTCGGAAGTTCCATGAGGCTTCTTACAGATTATGCTGCTACATAACAGAGACTGCAACGCCAGACAATTGGTGTATCGATAGATGGAGATTGGAGTGGCCAGTGTGGAAATTGCGAATAAAAACGCACAAAGATCTTTATTATATGACCGCATGATTGCAGTACACTCACTGTAAGCATCCATCCATACGCCACTAAGCGTACAAACCAATTTAAAGTGGAACACCGACATAAAGCAAATCGTAGGTAAGGCACATGATGCCAGTCTGAGACTCGTTGGAAGAACTCTCAGGATGTATAGTCCACCGACGAAGTAGGTAACTTATAAATCTCTTGTCCGTCTAGAGTGCATATCAGATAATACTGTTAGAATGAATCCAAAGAAGAGGATCGTGCTTCATCGCAGATTCATTAGTAGGCTCGAAATCATCACGGAGACGTTCTTCCATCTCCAATGCCAGACGCTGTAAGAAAGGCGTTGTCCGTCACAGAGTGGTTTGATCCTATAATTCCGAGAGACAACGTTCCTAGACGAATGATCCACCGTAGGAGCAGGGAAATGTAGTGAACGTTGCAGTAGCTCTACGTTCGCAAGTGAAAGCTACATAATTAACAACATCGCACAATACAATTTTCTCTCTTGCGTAACGTAATCAATGAAGAAAGAAAAGCATTATAAATAAGGTTAGAATGCATTGAACGTAGTCCACAGATACTGAAGGAGACATTTATGTGTCAGTGTAATGCTAAATACTTGACTGTTCCCCCATGGCTAGGTGGCTATTGCACAGCAAATGAAGGGCTCGATGTTCGAAACCAGGACCAACCAAATATTCTCTTCTTTCGTTATTGACCATGATTATCAATTACAGCAAAACTTTATGCGACTGAGGTATAAAAATCTGGTTCCTGTTTTTTAGATGACTATAAATTTAAGTGTTCCAGTACCTGGACACTTTACTTCAGCAAAATGCTATATTATCTGTAATAGAACTTTTTTTGCAGCAGTATAGTGGCTTAAATACGCTTATTAAAGATGGCAGTGTTACGTTTAGAATTACACCTATAATTCACAAGCTACGTTATGATGTGTGGCAGTTAGTACTTTGTTCTATCTCTTTTCACTGTTCCAATCGCGAATGCTCCACCGAAAAAACTATTGTTGGTAAGCCTCCATGTGAGCTCGAGTCCTATACAGGGAGTCCATAACGTCTATTACATAGGCAGTTGTTGAAATATTTTAACCGCGTTTCTTTTATTGTTATCACTGTTTATAAAAGTTTTTGACAGTGCTTAATAGGCCTTTATATGGGCGCATTTAGTTGCATGAAGCACATCAATAAGGTACTCGAATTGTTCCCTTTTTCGCTGTAGCATATCATCATCAGTGGAAGCAATGGCATTACGAATCCCTTGCTTCAAGTCAGAATATGTCTATTATCTGTGTTTGATATACGATATTTTTCACATACCCCCACGAAAGGGAGTGATACCTGGCGAACGGGGTGGCCAAGTAATTGGCCCATACCTCCCAATCCATCTGCCTGGAAATGTTTCATTGAGGTACCGACGAACATGCAGTCCCCAATGTGGTGTTGCGCCGTCTTGCTGGAAAATGATAATTGCTTTTAAGTGTACCAATTGTGGTGCTACATATTCGGCAGAAGGTCGAGGTAAACATCTGCAGCAGACTCGTTCAAGAAAAATGTACCAATCATTGGGTTGCACATGATTTTGCACCACACATTAAATTTTGGACTATCCCAG
The DNA here is from genome assembly GCF_021461385.2 of Schistocerca piceifrons. Lineage (NCBI taxonomy): Eukaryota > Metazoa > Arthropoda > Insecta > Orthoptera > Acrididae > Schistocerca > Schistocerca piceifrons. The sequence continues at coordinate 292,319,915 of NC_060144.1, read as the reverse complement.
TGAAGCTCCTTAGTCACATGGGGGTGTTCAGATCACCATATTCTCACTTTGTGTCTGTTTAATGTCCCAGAAACATGAAAAATGGGCTCGTCGTTGAAAGAAACTCTCTTGAGGAATGCTTCATCCTCGGAAATGAGTTCCAGCATGTTGGGTGCAAACTCGGTTCGTTTTGGCTTGTCATTTGGCTCATGTGTCTGTAACAGTTGCACTTTGTAAGCGTACAACCATAATTTCTTGTGGAGGCCCTTATGCACCGTTGCACGTGGTAGTACCAACTGTCTGGCAGCAGTGCGGATGGACCTCGTAGGTGAACGTGTGAAGACGTTTAAAACGCGATCGATATTTTCCTCAGATGTTCTTGGTCGCCCGCTCCTCTCTTTATCCAACACTGTCCCTGTCTCCATGAATTTTTTGTGCCATGCACGGATTGAAGGGTGCGATGGAGGATTTCTTCCATCTTTCTGAAGTTTTGATATTTAATTTTTTCTGAGGGTGATTTTCTGCTAATTGCATCGTGTGAGCACCTTGGAGGATACTGTTCCAAAATCGGAGCGTGAAAGTTTACTATTTCCCATGCGGAAACGCTAACTGACAGAGGCGCTAATTATGAAATGGATTTACTTGGTGCCGTGATTAATGTGTCGTTGCCGATGCCTAACGATGGCCATAAAACTCCTTACGTGAAACTGATTTCTGCCTCAAAGTGTGAAAATAGACAAGCCGATCAGCCAGAATCTCATTGAAGACGAATAAAACGAAAGTAGGCCATTACTTGTGCTCATAATATTAATATTCGTGTTACGAAGTACACTTAATATATCAATACATTATATGTACGATCACGTGATTTAGCGCCTCTATACAAGAATACAAGATGACTCTTTGGTACCAGAGATCGTACTGAAACTCCACATCATGATACTGCATTAACTGATACTGTGACAGCCGATTAGTGGCGACACTATCACTTTACGAAACAAGAAAAGTGAAAATTACGCCAAAGTGGACATCTTCCAAGCTAATATCGATACTACACTCTTTCCGGTACATACCAACAAGTGGAAACATCAACACTGTATCGGTATCCTCATCAGTGCCTACTGTCCTGAGTCGTTCACACAACGGAAAAAATAATCACCGCATTGCGTGCAGCACGTGGAATTTGCTGAAATAATTCCACGACCATCGACTAGCCAGTCTCTGACACAGAAAAGCTCACTACGTTGTTAAGAGAAATGATAGGCCACTCGCAATGCAGAAAGTAGTCGTTCCATCAGAAGGTTTGGTACGAAAACTTACATTTCATCCAGGAAAGTACGGGGTAAGGAATGGCAGAAGTCTTCCAGAAGTAGGGGAATTGCGTACCATATACACAAAGCAATTGTCAATCACCGCCTTAGAAGAGCACACTGGCAGTTTCGGAGGACGGTAGATTTTATAGATCACGTCCATTTCCGTTTAACATTCATTCACCTGAAGAGTCTTACCAACAATTGGTGTGGTACATTTAGAGGAGTGAATAAACTGGACAGAATGCTGAAGATTTTTCGGTCCACCTTTTAATGAAAGCTTGAACTGGAATAATCATATTACTGAGCTGTTTATACAGTTATTTTGAGCTCAATTTGCTCTTAGTGTAACTGGTAGTCTCGGAAACAAACGAGTAATATTTTGCGTATTTACACTCAGTTGCGTCATGAGGAGTAATTTTCTGGGGATAACTCATCACATAGAAAGAAGGTATTGACTGCACAAAAGCAAACAGTATGAACTATATGTCGTCATGAAGGCACATCCTCAAGGAGTTTAGCACTGTAACAGCACTATCAAAAAACATACATAATGATTCAAGTGTACCTGCCGCTGCCTGTTGATGGAACCCGCAATATCATATCCGAACATGCGCAAGATTTTCACGTTCTCTCGCTTGCTACCCGCGATCTATTACCCCTACAGAATAATGAACGCGACCTTGTTTGGAGGAAAAGAAATGTAGATAAAATTTGTACTGGGATTCATGGTTTTGAATTATTCAAGAAACACGTACAAAAGTGACTTACAAACGCACCACCACTCCCAGACTCATGCCTCACTAGTCAAGATTGCTAGTACGTTGTTTGTGGCACACCCTTCTACCACTGTACAAAAATTTCCGACAACACGAACTATTTTGGATACTCATCCTTTGTTGGACTCTATTGATCGGGCAGTTACGTCACCAGTATAGTCCCCTACTTCCTTAGCTTTGTTAATTTAAACGTATGTGTAAGGGTAATGTACGAAAAACGATAGCTAAAACTAACCGCGTTGACAATTCGATCCAAACTTAACCCTTATAATCACAGTAGTTTTCTAATCAGAAGTCTTGACAAGTACAGTGATGTAAGTGTTTATTTCATGCTGTTAAAATTTGCAAAACAGTTACGTAAAATTTCCACAGACGTCAGTTTTGCAATTTGCACGTTCTCAGCTAATCCGGTGGCATAATAGGGCCAGACAGGGAATACCGGAATAGGTCGAGTTTCGGGAATAATTCGTGTTGTAGTAAATTTTTGTCCAGTGGTAGGAGCTAGCGTCACTTGCAACATAGAAAAAATCCTGACTGGTGACGGATGAGTGTGAAGTGAAGCTGAATTTGAAGGTCAGTTGTGCACATTTTTGTTGAATAACTCGTAAACAGTGACCTCCGACGAAAACGGATAACAGTACAAAATTTAACTACAATAAATTTCTAACAAAAAAAACAGACGTGTAGCCGCTCCTGGTCATTTATAAAAATGCGGTTTTCATAAAGCGACGGCGGCAGAGCCAGCTCAATCACCCTGTGAGTTCCCTACTGAAATTTGTTATAAATAATGCATCACAACTTGAAAGCTACAGTGATGTACATTACCACAACACTAGAGGAAAAGATGACGTTTACTGCCTATTATGAAAGCTGGCAATGGCTCAGTACGAAACAAGAGAAATTTTTTATTGCTTGGAAGATGCCACAAAATGTTTTATATGTAGCAAATCAACTGCTTTTCATGGATGAATTATAATTTAAAAACCGATAATCTGTAAAAGAAAGAAGAAGCGTATGTTTTTAAGTGTAGTTGCGTGACTAGGACATAATTTAATTATTAATGTTAACACTAATCACGTATACATATGCTGTAATCTGACTCGTTCCATATCTTTCAGGAGATCTATGTAACATGTAAATAAACAGAGGTTCATGTGCCCTGTCTGTTGTGGCATAATTCATGGCAGTGAAGTGATTAGTGTTCCAGCAGTTGTTCAACGATACGGGCCGACGCTGATTAGTGACAGAATGGCAGAAAGAAATTATCGTCTCTCGACGTGCCCATTACTACACATTAATTCAAGCTGTGCCAGTTTTTGGTTCATCGACGTTGGCTGTCCTGCCTGTCAATATCTAGAGGTATACGACTCTCAGCCACATAATAAAGCGCAAAAACAATGGCCGATGAGACCAGAGACATGTGTCACTCCATGTCAATGAAAAACCGAATTCTGACATAACAGGAACTGCTGTTGTCTGCTGCAGGCCCGTCTCCGCGAATATCCAAGACAGCCGATGTTGCGTACCAAGCGTGAGCATTGACTGCCGGTAACAGATAATGAAGGATACTCGTTAAAACATTTGATATTTAAGTTTTTCCTGCTCAATTGATGCTTCTTTACACGCTCAATCTATATGTGGCGTTAAATGTTACGGATCATTTACCATTTGTAAGTTACAAAGGTTTTGACACTGGACAAAATCACTTTTAGTTAACATTCGGAAAATTATGATAGATGCAACAAGGGCAATTATGGCTAGACGTGAGAATTTCCATACTGCTTTGTTGTGTTGCTGTATAAAATACTATGATCTGAGACATGTGCACAAAAAAAGATATAAAATGCAGTAATTCTATTAATGTATGTATCGATGAGTGACTTTCAAGGTTAGTTGGAAGAGTCTGTGACCCCGGTTTTTCGTTAACAGAGATTGCGTGGAGCGTTCAGCTGTTATTAATTTGCGGTGACTATTGTAAGTACGCTACTGGCCATTAAAATTGCTACACCAAGAAGAAATGCAGATGATAAACGAGTATTCATTGAACAAATATATTATACTAGAACTGAGATGGGATTACATTTCCACGCAATTTGGGTGCATAGATCCTGAGAAATCAGTACCCAGAACAACCACCTCTGGCCGTAATAACGCCTGGGCATTGAGTCAAACAGAACTTGGATGGCGTGTACAGGTACAGCTGCCCATGCAACTTCAACACGATACCACAGTTCATCAAGAGTAATGACTGGCGTATTGTGACGAGCGAGTAGCTCGGCCACCAATGAGCAGACATTTTCTGTTGCTGAGAGATCTGGATAATGTGCTGGCCAGGGCAGCAGTCGAACATTTTCTGTACCCAGAAAGGCTCGTACAGGACCTGAAATATACGGTCGTGCATTATCCTGCTGAAATTTAGCGTTCCGCAGGGATTCAATGAAGGGTAGAGCAACGGGTCGTAACAAATCTGAAATGTAACGTCAACTGTTCAAATTGCCGTCAATGCGAACAAGAGGTGACCAAGACGTGTAACCAATGGCCCCCCCATACCATCACGCTGGGTGATACGCCACTATGGCGATGACGAGTACACGCTTCCAACGTGCGTTCACCGCGACGTCGCCAGACACGCATGCGACCATCATGATGCTGTAAACAGAACCTGGATTCATCCGAAAACATGACGTTTTGCCATTCGTGCACCCAGTTTCGTCATTCTGTACACCGTCGCAGGCGCTCCTGTCTGTGATGCAGCGTCAAGGGTAACCGCATCCATAGTCTCCGAGCTGATAGTCCATGCTGCTGCAAACGTGATCGAACTGTTCGTGCAGATGGTTGTTGTCTTGCAAACGTCCAAATCTGTTGACTCAGGGATCGGGACGTGTCTGCACGATCCGTTACATCCATGCGGATAAGATGCCTGTCATCTCGACTGCTAGTGATATGAGGCCGTTGGGATCCAGCACGGCATTCCGTATTACCCTCCTGAACCCACCGATTCCATATTCTGATAACAGTCATTGTATCTCGACCAAACCTAGCAGCAATGTCGAGATACGATAAACCACGATCGCGATGGGCTACAATCCGACCTTTATCAAAGTCGGAAACGTGATGGTACGCATTTCTTCTCCTTGCACGAGGCATCCCAACGACGTTTAACCAGGCAATGCCGGTCAAATGCTGTTTGTGTATGAGAAACCGGTGTCGCCACTGGCACCAACCTTGTGTGAATGTTCTGAAAAGCTAATCATTTGAATATCACAGCATTTTATTCCTGTCGGTTAAATTTCACGTCTGTAGCATGTCATCTACGTGGTTTAGCAATTTTAATAGTGTATATTTGTTGACTGTGTTCAACTAAACACTACAGGTTTTATGATATTTATAATATGAAAGTCTTAATAAAAGTATCTGTATGGCGTAAGCATTCTCATATGTATGGATTTGTCATACATAGAATTAATACAGAAATATGAAATATTACAATATGGTAACAAAAGACGCCACTGCGCCAGACAAGCACTGTAGTCGAGGCTGGAGGTCCGCTACTCGCTACCTACCATTTGGTAAAAACTGCTCTATTGTCCGCTGCTGGACGGTCCTTTGTCGACGCACACGACCCACCCCAAAAGTACCCCCGCTAAGAGCTCTTGTCTCTGCTGTGCTGCAACCGGGCCAAACTCTCATGATGCATTTTAAAACTTCTCTCAGGGTGACTTTATAGAGCAAATAAAACGTACGTTACGTTACAAGACAAACTTCCCTTTGATCACGGTGACGTCGGACTTTCACGTCGAACTAATCACAAAAATTACTAGATAAACACCTATTCCTCCCTCAGTTTCGTCACGGGGATCTTACAAGTTAAATCTTGCTCAGTGACTATATAGGTAAATGACAGCCTTCGCAATGGAAGGTTCGGAATTCTATTATCAGTCGATCCTAAGATTATCTCAGTCACTTTTTCCTTCTTTCCAACCCCGAAAATAATATTTATTCAATAATTAAATAGACAAATTGCTTTGGAGAAAAAGCGTTTATTTTTACAAAACAATATTTTTTCTACTTTTCGACATAATCCCCTTGAACATTTATGCACTTGTTCCAACAGGCTACAAGCTTTCTTATTCCGGCTGCAAAGAACTCTTTATCTCGATGTTTGAACCATTTTCCCACAAACTTTTTCATGTTGTCGTTGTCCTGGAAACTCTTCTCACATAATGCCTCCTTCAATGCACCAAACAAATGGAAATAACTAGGTGCTAAATAAGGACTGTAAGGGAGCTGGGGGCAGTAATTCCCAGTCAATTTTGTCGATGGTTTAACAGGTTAGTTGAGCAGTATGAGGACATGCGTTGTCTTGCTGGAGAATCACACATCTCCTCTGAGTCCCACGACGTCTCTCACGGCTGGCGGCACCTTGTTTACCATAAAAGCAAACCTGAGTAGTATTAGCTGTTCATTCTACGCTGTTCTTCGAGACAATCACAAAAAACTGGACCTTCAGCATCCCAAAACACCGTCAACATGACTTTCCCTACTGATGCTTGTGTTTTGAATTTTTTCTTGATAGATAAGTTGGTGTGCTGCCACACCATGCTGTGTCCTTTTGATTCTGGCTCATAATTGTGAATCCTAATTTTATCACAAGTTATAATTTTGTTGAGGAAGTGCTTACCTTTTCTTTTGTGACGTTCCTTTAGCTCTGTACACAGTGTCAACCTTGTTTCCGCATATAAGCGCGTCAACTCCTTTGGGACCCGTCTTGCCCATGTTTTGCGGCACTGCAGCTTGTTACAGATAATGTTATGAACTGTACCAGTACTACCTTGAACCTTATCAACTATTATTTCCACAGTCACACGGCGGTCGGTACGAATAATGTCATCAATCCGACTTTCAAGTGAGGGAGTTGACACGGCAACTGGTCGGCCAGAACGGTGTTCGTCAGTCACTGAGTTGCGACCATTTTTGTACAGTTCTACCCACTTGTAAATATTTGCCCACTTCATAAAAGCTTCACCATAAACTTCAAACATTCTGCAGTACACATTCACTGGTTTCTCGCCTTCAACAAGTAAAAAACGAATAACAGAACGTTGTTCAACTAAAGTGGACGTTTCAAGCGGACGCGCCATCTTGAAATACATTTTTTAGGCTATAAACAAAACAATGTTGATACATCATTTGATCAGGGCTCATCAAAGTGATGCCAACTTAAAGTCATAAAAGTACCAAACTTGCCCAACTAACGGTCTTTTCCCCAGACCAATTTGTCCCTTAAATTACTGAGTGAACCCCATATTAACCCTTTGAGTCCCAAGGGCACAAAAAAGAAAAAAGAATTTAGTTTTTAAATTCATAACGAAATTGGATTTTATCGTAATAGCAACAATATCATAATAGTAACAATAAGAAATTGGCAAAAAAAAAAATCACTTATCTTAAGGAGATAGTTTGGAACACAAGTTTAAAATATTTCACAAAATTGACTGTTATTATCTCAGTGAGCAACGAATCCAAAAGGAAATTGGCAGAAAGTAAACAATCAATTGTTTTATAGTTGGAGTTTCACTTTGGAACCGCTGGGATATACGGTTTTGAACCAATCATCATTTCATGAGATGTATTTGAAAGCAATTTTGCATTTTTTAGACACAACACTAAAAATCGAAACTGTCATGAAGTCCTAAGGCTTAAAACCAATTACACTGTTCTACAAAAATAACTTTTTCTCTACTTCTGAAACAATGGATTCTGATCCCAGTTGTACTTCGGGTGCTGAATTCAGAACTGTTTTTAGTTTTTTTTTCCATCAGGGATGCTTTATGAGGAATGGCAATTTTATTCCTCTTTTCAGTTTCTGATATAGTGGAGCAAACATGAAGTGAAACTTGATAATAAAATTCACGTTTTTTTGTTGTTACAAGTTCATCACATTACTGGAGGGTGAGATCTTACATATAACACAGTAACCTTTGTGTATACGCTTTGTAGCATACATCTGACAAGAGAAATTACAGAAAACGGACAAAAAATGAGCCACTGTATTGTAATGCACATAACTTTTTCTCTTGTATTGCGAACCTTACTTCACTCGAATGATATTCTAGCAATAATCAAAATGAAAGGCAAAGTACATCTGTTTGAAAACGCTGATAAAATGCCCTTAACGCCTTTTTAAGAAACAGTTTCCACTCCTTCCGATCTGGTCACTTAAGCGTAGAAAAGTTGTGGAATGATTTCAGAGACATAGTATCGACGGCAATATAGAGGACATACCACATAAATTAATAAGTGATGGTACTGATACCCCTTGGAATACAAAACGGGTAAGATTTCTGTTGCAGAAGCAACGAAAAAGCAATGTCAAATTTAAAAGAACACAAAATCCCCAAGATTGGGAATGTTTTGCAGAAGTTCGGAAGGTATCGCGTACTTCTATGCGAGATGCTTATAATAATTCAAACAACGAAACTCTGTGACGGAATCTGGCAGAAAACCCAAAGTGATTCTTGTCATACATAGAGCACTTCAGTGGCAAGACGCAGTTAATACCTTCCCTTCGCGATAACAACGGTGAAGTCACTGGTGACAGTGCCACTAAAGCAGAGTTATTAAACAATGTTCGCGAAATTCATTCACCAAAGAAGACGAAGTAAATATTCCTCAATTCCAATCAAGAACAAAAATAGAAGTAGATATCCTCGGTGTAGCAAAGCAGCTTAAATCACTTAATAAAGGCAAGGCCTCCGGTCCAGATTGTATACCAGTCAGGTTTCTAACAGAGTCTGCTGATACAATAGCTCCATATTTAGCAATTATATACAACCCCTCGCTCACAGAAAGATCCGTACCTAAAGACTGGAAAATTGCTCTCGTCTCACCAATACACAAAAAGGGAAATGAGAGTAATCCGCGGAATGACAGGCCCATTTCAGTAACATCGATTTGCAGTAGGATTTCTGAACATATACTGTGTTTGAACATTGTGAATTACCTCGAAGAAAACGATTTATTGACACATAGTCAACACGGATTCAGAAAATGTTGTTCTTGTGAAACACAACTGGCTCTTTATATTCATGAAATAAGGAGTGCTATCGATAGGGGATGTAAAATTGATTCCGTATTTTTAGATTTCCAGAAGGCTTTCGACACTGTTCCTCACAAGCGTCTTCTAACCAAACTGCGTGCCTATGGAATATTGTCTCAGTTATACGACTGGATTCGTGATTTCCTGTCAGAAAGGTCACAGTTCGTAGTAACAGACGGAAAGTCATCTAGTAAAACAGAAGTAATATCCGGCGTTCCCCAAGGAAGTGTTATACGCCCTCTATTGTTCCTGATCTATATTAACGACATAGGAGACAATCTGAGTAGCCCTCTTAGGTTGGTTTCAGATGATGCTGTGATTTACCTTCTTGTAAAGTCATCAGATGACCAAAACGAATAACAAAATGATTTAGATAGGATACCTCTATGGTGCGAAAAGTGGCAGTTGACGGTCAGTAAAGAAAAGCGTGAAGTTCCTCACATGAGTACTAAAAGAAATCCGCTAAATTTTGATTACGGAATAAGTCACACAAACCTGACAGCGGTAAATTCAACTAAACACTTAGGGAGTACAATTACAAATTACCTAAATTGGAACGATCACATAGACAGTGTTGTGACTAGAGCAAACCAGAGACTGCGATTCATTGGTGGAACACAGGAAAGGTGATACAGGTTTACTAAAGGGACTGCTTACACCCCACTTGTCCGCCCTATTCTTGAGTATTTTTTTTAAATTATTTGTTCAGGAAACTACATGATAGGTATTTAACTCACTACCTAAATACATTAGTGGGTCCTAAATTTATATTTGTATTACAAATACTGCAACTTACCGTGTTATTACTATAGGTGTGTTAGTGCTACTACTGTTTCCACTGCGGGCATTGCTAAGTTGTACTACTGTCTTATACTACATGTTTCATTTATTACTATGTTACTTGGGATTAACCTACTACTGCTGTGTTTTCTTTATATGCTACTTTATCAGTACTTAAACTAATCTACACTACCTGCAGCGTTACAGGTGTGCCAGCATATTACAAACCTACGTTGCCGGCCGTGACCTCTGAGCTAATCCCAGTGGGCATGTCCCTGGCACCGGGATGGCCCAAAATATTGGAATCGCTGCAGTTCTGTCCTAGTGGAGGTATCCTATCCTATCATACATCTAACCTACTTCTTATTCCTACTGTCATTTCTAGTGCGTGTCATGATCGATTGGAATGTACACCCTCCCCCTAATCCGAGACGTGACGGATCCCAGTCGTGAAGCGGCTTTACAAGTCCACGCTTCGGCGAACGTGACAGGTACACGGAGTCTGAAATGGGTTTTATTTACTATTCAATGTTCCTTTGAAACTGTTTCAGAAATTTACTGGATATTTCGTTTGCAAGTTTGTTTTGGATGTGAAAGGTGTCCTCTTGCCTGAGCAGGTGGTACGCGACGTGATTAGTAAGTTATTGTCTAAGTTATGCTGATACGTCGTCTAAGAGGGAGACTCATACACCACATGGTCTGGGTTGCCCTGTACAGTACCACAGTCACACGTTGCTGTAGCCCGCTTCCCAAAATTGCATGGGTGTTTCGGGTAGGGTCCATGTCCAGTAAGAAAGTGCAACTGTCGTCTAGTTCATTTGAAGTATTTAAGCTGTAGACGCTCCTTATTGCTGGGCAGCAGCTCGGGTGTTCTTCGCCCCGTTTCTTCATTATCCCACTGTCTCTGCTCTGGCTCCTCCAACCGTTCTTTTAAAAGATTTGTCCCCTACGTGAATCCCCATTATTTGAACTATTTTGTCCCTTTTCTCTTTTTTCACCCAGTACGGCGCCGCCTGTTTTCTAATTTATCAAGAGGAAAAAGTCCTATTAATACTAGTATTTCTCCCCCCGGAGTTGTCCTGTATGCCCCTACAGAACGCAGGAGCATATTTCGCTGCACTCTTCTTACGGCCATTGCGGGCATGAGCCTCGTGAGCCTCTGTGCCCAAACTCCTTACCCGTGTCCTACAACCGTAGTTAGTATACCATTATGATAAAATTTTAGTAAGTCTGGTGGCAAGTGGAAACGTTTGTGTCCGATCCCAATCAAGTTATTGAGTGTTTCCAGGGATCTTTGCGTTACAGTGTCAATATGTGACACTCTCGTTGACGATTACACCTAGGTATCGGGCCTCAAGGCGTCTATACCGCTGGGTTTCATGCAGTTTGTCCTTTCAACAGTAAGCACGTGGACTTGCTAGGCGCTACCGTCATTTTTGCTGTGCGCCACTCATGTGGTCAATCTTCGTGGCTACGACCGCCATCCAGCAGGAGGAGGTCGTCTCCTTATTCAGTGACCTCTAGCACATCACTGCTGTTCTTTAATTTGTCCAAGAGGGGTTCCACATTGATGTCCCAAAAGAGTGACCCAAGGACAGGACCCTCTGGACACCAATCTGTTATCTTTTTACTGATTTTCCCGCTAGGGGACTATAGCCAGACCTCTTTTTCTTCACAATAGCTCCTAAGACAGCCATATAGCGGCCCTGGACACTCCTTCTCCCTCAAGGAGAAGAGCGAAGGCCACCACAGGTTGTCAAAGGCGCCAAAGATGTCCATCACGAAGCCGACAATGTGCTTGTGCGGTGCTGAGTCACAGACCTCCACAGCCAGGGCGATTGCGTCAGACGCCGATCGTCCCAACAGAAAGCCGAATTGCCTCGTCCCACACAATACGTGGTGTGTCTGCTACCAGCCTCTCAAAAAGTTTCCCAGCAGTTACAATAGGCAGATGGGCCTATATGGTTTTGCTTCTTTTGGGTCTTTATCTGGACCTTTCGTGGTTGTTACAACATTTGTCTTTTTTCCAGATGGAGGGGTATTTTCTGAGCCTCAGGCACTCATAGTATAGCTTAGTGAGAGGCACAACCGGCTGGAGGGCCAGGAATTGCACCACCTGGCTGGTATGCCGTCTGGGCCAGCAGCTTTGCCCTTCTTAACTGATTTTATTTGGGCACCGATCTCCTTTACAGAAAATGGATAAAACATACTATTGAAATTTCCTGGCAGATTAAAACTGTGTGCCCGACCGAGACTTGAACTCGGACCTTTGCCTTTCGCGGGCAAGTGCTCTACCATCTGAGCTACCGAAGCACGACTCACCGCCGGTACTCACAGCTTTACTTCTGCCAGTATCTCGTCTCTTACCTTCCAAACTTTACAGATACTGGTAGAAGTAAAGCTGTGAGTACCGGGCGTTAGTCGTGCTTCGGTAGCTCAGGTGGTAGAGCACTTGCCCGCGAAAGGCAAAGGTCTGAGTTCGAGTCTCGATCGGGCACACTGTTTTAATCTGCCAGGAAGTTTCATATCAGCGCACACTCCGCTGCGGAGTCAAGATCTCATTCTGAAAACATACAATTATTTTCGTAGGCCTGTTGGTTTTCTATTCTGATTCGTCGTTGTTCCTCTGAATCATCATCTTCTCTGTTCTCGGGCAATAGGACCCGGAGGAGAACCTCAGTAGTATCCCGCAAAGTTTCCGTCTTCCGTTCCCCATCCCTGACGGTGGACAACACCACTGGTGATATTATCTTTTCCTGTACTAACTTGTATGGGATAACTCATGCCAGTTGGCTTTGAACAAATTTTTTCCAACTCTTCATGCCCTTAGCTGCTGTTGAAACTGTTGTTTTTCCTCCCCGTAAATATGCAACTAACGTTGCTTTTCTTCCCAGAAGACACTTTGCTGGTAGTACCTCCTCGCTCTCGTTACCGACTGGCGCATCTGTCCCAGTTCTGTTGACTATGGCAACAGAGGGGCCGCAACGACTCTTCCCCTGGTTGGTACAGCTGCCTTCATCGCACTGTTGACTGCTTTCACCTGTTCCCCAGCATATTCCTCCATGTTCTCGTCACATTCTGGCAATGTCGGTTTCGTACTGTAACGTTCCCTGGCAAACTCACACTATTAATAAACTAAAATTTAATTGTACCATATACGCCGCTCTGAGCAATTTGTATATACTGTAATTATTTAGCAAAAAGTATTATTATTGAATTTTGCGTAAAAGACATTTGTTATTATTGTAATATTTTTTGTAGTAATATTCTCTCTGTATTTAGGATGGTAATATTTCTATATTCATAATGTAATTGCGAAATGTGTCAATATCTGCGATAAGAGATGTGAAATTCAGCCAGAGGAAAATAATGTTGTGAGATTACAAAGAAATGTTAATAGTCAGCAGTTGTATAAAAGCACAATGTACTATGTATTCTTTGGTCATCCTCCTTTAGAGCTGAAAGCGATAGGAAGCTGTGACGAAGCGTTTTATGAATGGGTAGACTTCTTTTGTCTGTATCGAGATTTAGCCGCCATTAGAGCAGAAATTACAAACTAGTGTAAGTTGAATTATTGTTGTGGTATAAATACATCATAATTTATCAAAAGTGTGTATTATTAATGTAAATTAGCTTGCCCATGTCATCTATAATATGTCATTAAAGAATTTTCAGCATTTTTAGCGGTGTTGCTGGGCTGTGCCGCGACCGATTTGCAGCGGCGGCACATTTAAAAAATTGTTCCGCTAAGAAAAATTAACCAAACCCGTAAATCGGGAAGAGATAAAAATTAGCAGTGAATTAAGAAAATGTTCTTATTTTACAGCGATCCTGAGACTTACGGATTTTAAATTAGTTCACATTTGTGCATTCATAGGCGGATAGTTAATGTTGAAATTTAACAATTTTGGTTCTTTCAAATAACTTAAATGTATAGGGATGTGTGTTTTATCAGTGATAATTAAACGTCGGCTTGGCAATATTTAACCGTTTTCTGCTAATAGAGACAGTCTTATGTTCCATAGCTAACGCCGGGAAAGAATTCAGTAAATATTAAAAAAAAAAAACACTGCATTTAGAAAATGTGTGCCAAGGCCGAATTATGTAAAGGATTTAATTCTCAACTAAATATTCTTAATCAGTTAATATGAGTTCACGTAATTTTAAATGTACTCAATTCTTTTGAAAATGCATTTTTTTTATTACCACACGTAAATGAGAGGTTCTACAACAAAGTTCGTTCGTACGTACAGAAAGAAAGAAAGGCAAATTAACTAAAAGCAAAAAAAAAATTAAAAAAGGTAACTGATTATTTACTTTTATTCTTTAATGAAATTCCATTTAAATTGGCAAATTTCATTAAATTGGCGCCCAACGTGGGGCTCGAATATGCAGTGGCCACAAAATACCCACGAGATAACTAGGGAATTATTGTAGTCGAACTTTGTTGGAGAACAACCAATAATTTTTTTTTCATGTATTGTATGTATTGCCTAACCAATATTGTGTGGTAATACCTGTATATGATTTTTTTGCATGAGAACACTATATACCCAGAGGAAAGCTGAAGAAGAGAGCTCATTATATCGAAAAATTAATTACCTACCACAATACCAGGGGGCAGCTGCACCCATGATAGATCACCAAAAGGTAAAGCTACAGTGTAGTTGTCCTGTGGGTAGTGAAGTAGCCTCAGTGCAGTGTTCTCGGATCATTAGTGGTGTGCTTGTTGTTAGTGTTTTTTTTTTTTTAAATAACAGGACATTTGAGTAGTTAGTCATTGTAGTACATAATAAGTGTGTTTGAACAAATGACCATTTCTTGTGTGATTATGTCAGTGAAACCTGAGTGTTAGGATATTTAGTTCAGATTTTGTTTCTTTTGTTGACTATGGTTAGATTACGTAGTCAGAAAGATATCAACATGGATAATGAACAACAGTTAGCAAGTAGTGATACCGAGTTAGAAAGTGGGGCACAAAGTAATGTTAGTAGCGTAGTTCAGGAAGTACAATGTGAGAATCTGGGGGTAGAAGGGCAAGAAATGTTGCCACTGCCAGCCAGTGATTCAGTTGATAGTAGAAATACTGGGCCACCCACAGGCACTAGACACGGACCAGAGAGTGGTGAGGTGTCAGAAGTGCAATTACTAAGAGTTATGTTCGAGCGCATGCTCAATTTCCAAGCTGAATTTGTACGTAAACAAGCAGACGCGATAAAGAACGTGATGCTAAACAAGCAGAACGCGATAGAAAACGTGATGCTAAACAAGCAGAGCGTGATCAACGCTTGAATGAGAGAGACTTGCAGTTAATGCAATCTTTGGAAACTATGCAAAGTGAGATTGTTAGTTTGAGACAAAACTACGAAACCATACCCAAAGCGGTGCAAGAACTGAGCGACAGAGTAGATAATATCCAGGTGGTTAACGCCAGTATCGTGGGTGAAATTAGTGTACTGGCTAACAGGATGGAACAATTAGAAATTGACACAAGTCAAGTAATTGAGCACAAAATGTCCGAACAAGTGCACAAAATTGAAAACGAATTTATAAAAAAAATAGATGAGAAGGTGCACGCCGCGATTGAAGCCAAAGACGTAGGCTCCAATGCGGAAGTGCAGGACCTAAAAAAGGCGGTACACACTGACATTCCGCTGTGGCAGCGAAATGTCAACCGTCGTCTTGCAAAGCTGGAAACCAGCTTGCTGCACGGCGACGCACAGGCGTGTGTCACGCCAGACAGGTCCAACAATGATAGGCGTATAAATACAGCAGTAAAAAATTGCGCCTGCGAGACAGAACAGGCAACCAATGTTAGCGAAACAAATAAATGTCACTCCAAAATAGTGATTGAAGAAAGCCTGATTAGAAACCGACAGTTTCAGATCTTTACAACGGAGAAGAAATCTGTTCACCCTGTAGTGTTTATCAAGGGATTTAGAAACATTTTGCCTAGCGTTTGGAGTCATACACAGAAAATACAGTTCGTTATGTCTTACATACAAGGAGATGCTGCATTATGGGCAACCAAAGCAGCTGACAGTTGCGACACATATGAGCAATTTGAAAAGGCATTCTTGGCCAAATATTGGTCAACATGTATTCAGGAGAGATTACGGAAAGAGGTATATAATCCAGAGCCGTATTCTCCACGATTAGGCAATTTGCGAAAATATTTTGAGAAGTACATTAATAAGACCCGTTACTGGGACGAGCAGATTTCATCCCGGGATTTGATCAGACTTTTGAAATCACACTTGCCGATACACGTAAAGGAAAAACTTATACACGTGCCGGAGAACGACATAGAACATTTCTTGTCTGTTCTGGACTCAATTGACCTGATTCAGGAGGATGTTAAGGCAGCCTCTGAACAGGCTAGAAGTAACGGAAACGGTTACAGAAATGGTCGAAATAACACGCCTCCACCAAATAATGGAAACGGCGGAGGTAACAATAGGAGACAAGATTATGTACAAAACGGGAATAGAGGTAGAGACTGGATCGGCAATAGTCCGCCGGTGAATAATGACCGGAAAAGAAGGTCAGATGACCGATATGAAACAGGCCCACCAAGCAATAGTAGATGGAAAAATGCCAGGGGGCCGCGGAACACTAATACCTATAATGATGCAAACCGAACTTGGCCACAGAACCAGAGGCCCAGTCCGGACCGGCAAAACAGTGAAAGATATGACAATAACCGACCGCCACCACAAAATGCGCCAATTGCGCAACCGTGGCGGCCGACGCAACACAACTTACACATAGTGGAGGTCAGTGACACAGAGCAGCCACACCCATCCACCAGCAATAATCCAACAAACTAGATTCAGCCGAGATACGCTCTCCATCGTCGGCTGAGGTTTGGAGTGAGAGCAGCCCGACACAGAACAAAACATCGGGAATCTGTATCCTTAGGTATAGTGACGGGGTACAGATGGGACATGAATTAATAACTGAACCATCCACGTTCATAAAGGAGCACAAAGACAAAGTACAAGCGATAATAGAGATCAAAATTAACAATATTGATGTTCAAGCAATCGTAGATACAGGTGCTACTGTCAGTGTCATGAGTATGGACTTATTCAGAGTACTGGGGAAAGAAAAGCGTATGCTGACTTTTCCTGTGAATAATTGCAAAGTCACTGGAGCCATAAGTGCACAGCGACAAATAATTAAACTCCAAGTGCGGGTAGAGATGTATATAGGGGAAGAAGCCATAGCGTGCTCATTCCTGGTAGTAAAGGGTTTAAAGGTAGCCTGCATTTTGGGGGTAGATTTTTTGAGAGAAAGGGACGCAATGATCGACCTTTCTCGGGGAAAATTAAGTTTGATGAACGCGGGTAGGAGGATAGAATTGTCCATGCTCAGATCTGAAGAGGTAACTGTGCCTAATTGTAATGCTATTAACATAAAATGTAGGAATCAGTGGATACTACATTTAGACAATCATTGTCTAGGACAAAATCTCTATTATCCAGACGCACAAAGTGATCAATTAAAAGCAAATGTGGACGCACTTGTGAACAAAGTATCACAGTCCGAAAATTTGAACTCAATGCAACAGCAGGATTTGGTACAGTTATTATCTAATTATGTAGATGTATTTTCAGAACGAACAGGAATTGTTAAGGGATATGAGTACAATATCGAGGTGAAGCCTCACAAAACCTACTGTCGAGCCTCATACTCCATTCCTTAGTCCAAGAAGGAAATAGTAGCTATCTCTTAGCAGATCCCCAATCACGGAGAGTACGGGGAGTGTATCCGTGTAAGGATGTGAAACTATTCCTACAGTAAATGACTTATAGTCCTATGTGTTATGTGTAAAGAAAAAGATACACCATTCTTTTGAAAATGAACGAACATTAATGATGTGTGATCTGTAGAGATAATGTACTAGTGTAGAAGTATTTAGTTATAAGAATATGGTTGACTTTCCCATGTGTTTATGAATATTTGTGTTATGTCTTCTTTTAATTAGTGATAGCTTAAATATGCTCTAAATGTCTGCACAGATAACCTGATTAGTGCAATTATTTATAGTGTTAAATTGTGACAGAGATCAGTCAGGAGGAACATTTTAGTAGTGATTAGTTCGTGCACTGCATAATATTCTATATGTGTGCCAAACTTGAAATATGTCTTGGTACAATCTTTTCTATTATATATGTATATATGTATGTATGTGTAGCTGTCAGATTGACAGATTCGAACCCAGAATAATATCAATAATATGAGACCCTGAGAACTTTATTCTCAAACCAGTGTTATCAAAGAGAATAATGCACCTAGTAGTGACCCGAGGGCACCATGGGAGGCAAACTTATTGCAAATTTAAGTAACGCAAAGTTACGCACAAAGAAGCTTCAATTGAAGCATGTGCAGATCCAATCAGTAAAAAAGAGCTAGCCTGATACAGTCCAAGTCAATTTTAGCCTACAGAGACTACACTGTAGTTACGTAGGACCTTGCAAGTAAAGTGAGACATAATTTCAATGGAGTTATTGAACAATATGCCTAAATCCGGCTGGAATGCACAAATAAAATCTACTCGAACATAAATATAGATGATTTTTGGGCAAACTAATACGAAGTTTTAATATATGTTACCATGTACGCAAATATCACACACCTTGGTAAAGAGCGAACAAAGAAGTTACGAATGTGCTGCTATAAAAATCGCACAACGGACATTGTAAATAAAAAAAACTTAAACAAAAGTGCAGTATTGTGTGGCAGAGACAGACAGTGACTGTTAAACCTGCAGCAATACGTCACGAAGTTGTTTTGAACAAACAATAAGAAACTGTATCATCGCCGTGTGTGCAAGTGAACAAGGAACTAGCACGACACGAACAGTGAGCCGATAACGGACGGTGGACCAAGTTAGTGTCAAACTATAACTCTTTGTGTGTCAAGGGACGCTAGGAAAGCGCATTGACTACAGAGATACATTTTGTCCTAAGGTGAAAACTTGCGTGTGACTAATGACAAGTCATGACATGGTGAAAAAATATTGTGTGCCCATAAAACGTGTTACTGTGACAACGAAACATTGTGCAAACCAGACTAGTGAAGGCCTACTGAATAATAACTGCCAATAACTGTGTGCGTTTTTTCCACAGCAGGAAAAATGCCCATAAGGATAGTACACTGTTTGTGAACTTGTTGCATGTTTGCTGGAGCACTGCAAGTAGATGTCACACGGGCGAGCTGATATACAACGCGCATCCGGCTACCTCAGCCATGCAGCGGCCGCAGCAGCCCGTAGCAGACCAGACAGCCACACGCCTCTCCGCGCCGTAGCTGTCAACACCGGGGGCGGTGACCTACACGGAGCCGACGCGCCGCGCCGAGCGCCGCTCAACAATCACTCCGCACCGCTCACCAACTACAGCATTATTGACATTTTCCAAAATATTTACACAAACTGCATAACATGTCAATGACTCCATTTTTGATAAACATTGAACATTTATTATGTATATCCGTAAACTGATAAGAGAAAATGAACACTAACAAGTGTAGGAGATGGATTTGTAACACGTAGGTAGTGGGAACATTATAAAAAGTGACGTTGTGCTAAGTGATTTCAAAAAACTAAGTGATGTATCCTAGGACAAGTGACCTTGCAGTACATCGCAAAAATTGAACTGTATGTGACTGTGATAGTATGTAACCATTGATGACAAACTGCTATATCAATTCAAAAGAATGACTGTTAAAGACACAAGATTAATCATGAACCAACTGGGATGGCTGGGCTCCGGCACAGTTTTGCCCAAGTTTCCTGTCTGCCTTCGCCCAAATGGGGGAGCCATGAACATATATAACCCTGGGACTAATTAAAAGAGCCATTCCATGAAAAAATACAGACTTGTAAAGAACGTTACTGGCACCATTGTGTCAAAGTATAGAAACTCTTTGCCAAATGCTGCCAGGGGGCAATGTAACGTTCCCTGGCAAACTCACACTATTAATAAACTAAAATTTAATTGTACCATATACGCCGCTCTGAGCAATTTGTATATACATAATTATTTAGCAAAAAATATTATTGAATTTTGCGTAAAAGACATTTGTTATTATTGTAATATTTTTTGTAGTAATATTCTCTCTGTATTTAGGATGGTAATATTTCTATATTCATAATGTAATTGCGAAATGTGTCAATATCTGCGATAACAGAGATGTGAAATTCAGCCAGAGGAAAATAATGTTGTGAGATTACAAAGAAATGTTAATAGTCAGCAGTAGTATAAAAGCACAATGTACTATGTATTCTTTGGTCATCCTCCTTTAGAGCTGAAAGCGATAGGAAGCTGTGACGAAGCGTTTTATGAATGGGTAGACTTCTTTTGTCTGTATCGAGATTTAGCCGCCATTAGAGCAGAAATTACGAACTAGTGTAAGTTGAATTATTGTTGTGGTATAAATACATCATAATTTATCAAAAGTGTGTATTATTAATGTAAATTAGCTTGCCCATGTCATCTATAATATGTCATTAAAGAATTTTCAGCATTTTTAGCGGTGTTGCTGGGCTGTGCCGCGACCGATTTGCAGCGGCGGCACATTTAAAAAATTGTTCCGCTAAGAAAAATTAACCAAACCCGTAAATCGGGAAGAGATAAAAATTAGCAGTGAATTAAGAAAATGTTCTTCTTTTACAGCGATCCTGAGACTTACGGATTTTAAATTAGTTCACATTTGTGCATTCATAGGCGGATAGTTAATGTTGAAATTTAACAATTTTGGTTCTTTCAAATAACTTAAATGTATAGGGATGTGTGTTTTATCAGTGATAATTAAACGTCGGCTTGGCAATATTTAACCGTTTTCTGCTAATAGAGACAGTCTTGTGTTCCTTAGCTAACGCCGGGAAAGAATTCAGTAAATATTAAAAAAAAAAAAAAAAACACTGCATTTAGAAAATGTGTGCCAAGGCCGAATTATGTAAAGGATTTAATTCTCAACTAAATATTCTTAATCAGTTAATATGAGTTCACGTAATTTTAAATGTACTCAATTCTTTTGAAAATGCATTTTTTTTAGTACCACACGTAAATGAGAGGTTCTACAACAAAGTTCGTTCGTACGTACAGAAAGAAAGAAAGGCAAATTAACTAAAAGCAAAAAAAATTTAAAAAAGGTAACTGATTATTTACTTTTATTCTTTAATGAAATTCCATTTAAATTGGCAAATTTCATTAAAGTACTCACTCGCCAATAGACCCCAGTCAGTCGTGTTGTAATTGTATTGTATCACCCAACGCATGTCCCAGTGGCTCTCTCTATCTCCCAATGAGAATGTTAATACATTGTGGTCGCTAGTGGCAAGTTGGTCGCGGACAGTCCAGTCTTTTACCTTTATTACGAAACTAGACGTTACCAAAGTAACGTCAATATTTGTGCCTTCACCCCCACCACCAGTGTATGTAGGGGGGTGCCCTTGTTTATTGGTAACCATTAATTGCAACGTCATGGTAGTTTTTTCTGCTTTTCCTCCTCTGTCATCTCGAGTGCCACTGAACCACAGGGGGCTTCGCGGGACTGACGGATGACATCGAAAAAGTTCAAAGAAAGGCAGCTTGTTTTGTATTATCGCGAAAAGGGGAGATAGAGCCACAGACATGATACGTGAACTGGAGTTGCAATGATTAAAACAAAGGTGTTTTACGTTGCGACGGGATCTTCTCATGAAATTTCAGTCACCAGTTTTCTCCTAAGATTGCGAAAACAGTCTGTTGACAGCCACCTACATTGGGATAAATGATCATCATGATAAAATAAGAGAAATCAGGGCACGCCTAGAAAAATTTAAGTGCTCGTTTTTCCCTAGGGCCGTTCGAGAAAGGAACGGTAGAGAGACAGCTTGTAGTAGGTTCATTGACTCCTCTGCGCGGCACTTTATTGTGAATAACAGAGTAATCACGTACATGCAGATGTAGATGAAGCAAGCTAATAGGAATGCAAACGTCTCAAAAGTGAGATTGACAGGAAGTGCAAAATGACAAAGCAGGGATGGCTAGAGGATAAATGTAAGGATGTAGAAGCATGTTTCACAGGGGTGAGATAGATACTGCCTACAGGAAAATTAAGCTGACCTTTGGAGAAAAGAGAATCACCTGTATGAATATCAAGAGCTCAGATGGAAAACCATTCCTAAGCAAAGAAGGGAAAGCGGAAAGATGGAAGGAGTATACAGAGGGTCTATACAAGGGCGATGTACGTGAGGGCAATATTATGGAAATGGAAGCGAACGTGGATGAAGATGAAATGGAAGATATGATGCTGCGTGAGCACTGAAAGACCTAAGTCGAAACAAGACCCTGGGAGTAGACTACATTCCATTAGAACTACTGATAGCCTCGGTGGAGGTAGCCATGACAAAACTCTTCCATCTGGTGATCAAGATGTATGAGATAGGCGATATACCTTCAAACATAAAAAAAAGCATAGTAATTCCAGTCCCAAAGAAAGCAGGTGTTAACAGGTGTGAAGTTTGTCGAACTATCGGTTTAATATGTCATGGTTGCAAAATGCGAACAAGAATGCTTTACAAGCGAATGGAAAAACTGGTAGAAGGCAACCTCGGTGAAGATCAGTTTGGATTCCGTAGAAACACAGAGACACACGATGCGATATTGACCCTACGATTTCTCGTAGAAGATAAGTTAAGGAAAGGCAAACCTATGTTTATGTCATTTATACATTTAGAGAAAGTTTTTGACCATATTGACTGGAATACTCTCTCACAAATTCTGCAGGTGGCAGGGGTAAAATACAGGGAGCGAAAGAATAATTACAGTTTCTACAGAAACAAGATGGCAGTTGTAAGAGTCGAGGGGCACGAAAGGGAAACAGTGGTGGAGAAGGGAGTGAGACAGGATTATAACCTATCCCCGATGTTATTCAATCTGTATATTGAACAAGCAGTAAAGGAAACAAAAGAAAATTTCGCAGTAGGAATCAAACACCGGGAGAAGAGATAAAAGTTTTGAGGTTTGTGATGACGCTGTAATTCTGTTACAGACAACAAAGGACTGGGAGGAGCAATTGAAACGAATGTACAGCATCTTGAAAGGAGGATATAAGGTGAACATCAACAAAAACCGAGGATAATGGAATGTAGTCGAATGTAATCAGGTGATGGTGAGGGAATTAGGTTAGGAAATGAAACATTTAAAGTAGTAAACGAGTTTTGCTATTTGGGAATCAAAATAACTGATGATGGTTGAAGTACGGAGGATATAAAATGTAGACTGACAATAGCAAGGAAAGGATTTCTGAAGAAGAGAAATTGATGAACTTCGAGTATAGATTTAAGTGTTAGGAAGTCCTTTCTGAAAGTATTCGTATGGAGTGTAGTCATGTATGGAAGTAAAACATGGACGATAAACAGTGTAGACAAGAAGATAACAGAAGCTTTCGAAATGTGGTACTACAAAAGCATGCTGAAGATTAGAAGGGTAAATCACATACCCAATGAAGGGGTATTGAATAGGATTGGGGGCAAGAGTAATTTGTGGCACAACTTGACTAGGACCGTTTGGTAGGAGACGTTCTGAGGCATCAAGGAATCACCACTGTAGTATTGCAGGAAACCGTAGATACTAAAAATCGTAGAGGCAGCCCGAGAGACCAATACACTAAGCACATCCAGAAGAATGTATTTGCAGTAGTTAGTCGGAGATGAAGAGGCTTGCACAGGATAGAGTAGCGTTGAGGGCTGCAATCAAACCAGTCTCTGGACTGAAGGCCACAAGAGCAGCCAGTTATTAGGTCAAGGTGGCCACTCAGTGTGGCGTAATTCGTCATTGGAATGTTTATATAAGTCTCGCGTAGTAATCGAAGTGTGAATGAGAGCAGTACTGTCTACTATTCTTGCAGTTCACATCACAGTTTGCGGCACTGTGTGAAGATGCGAGCTCAGAAGCCCCTATGACGTCGTGCTGCAAGCCTCCCATCATACGACTGAAAACTGTGACAAGAGCATGGTGCGACATCGCGCATCGCATCGGCACTAAACCCACCCCACGCTTGATGGTAGGACAACGGAGACAATATGACAGGCTTCTTCTGGCATTCTCCCGAAGGGAATACATCCATTCGTTGAGAATAATGTAGTGAGAATACATGCGAAATGGTATTCCTCAATTGCTGTTGTGTACAATTTGTATACCCGTGATACAATGTCATCGTTTTACATCACAGCATATTTTTTTTAAATAGCAGCTCCCATGTGAATGTTCTTGCACGCATTTCGTGCCTGATAGCTTTCATTGTATAGCTTCCTAAAGACGTGCTGTTAATCTCTGATGCAATCTAGAATTCTCACGTCATTTAATTACTAGCCATAATCTGCATCAAAGCCCTTAGGTCTTTGTCAGAGAACTTCAGATTTCTGCTGATGCTGGGATTGGAGGATTCTGTTTTTACAAGTATGACGGAGGTTGTAATGCCAGTGACATTGTGCTTCTGTCGTTAGAAACGAGAGTATCTGTTTCTTTGCTGAAGCTGAAACAAGGTACATCTTAACAATCTTGACCTATTGTGGTATCTTAGCCAACAGCCTTGCCACGTTGGGATCTCTGATTCCATTCCGAACACCGAAGTTAAGTAGTGTAGAAGCTGGCCAGTACTTGGCTGGCTGCCCGCCTGGCAACACCTCGTGCGACTGGGCCGGCGGCGCCTCGCGTGTCGTCTGCTCCCTCTGCCTCGTGGCTTTCTTTCTTTCTACTGAACTGTAAGTAATGGATATACTTTACGATGACAGTGAAGAGCGACAGAACAATATTCAGTGCGAGTTTGATCGTTCCGTAGAGAAACCTTCGGCTTTTGAGATCCATCGCTGGTTACTTGAGGACTTGATGTTGTCTACTACTGATGTGCTCGGTATTCAGTTCGATACGTTTTTAAATTCTGTGTTCTTGAAACTGAAATCTCCCGATCTGTGTGATGCTGTTGTCTCTGTTAATGACGGTGTTCGTAGATTTCGACACCTTAACGGAAATATTAGTAGTGTCACTGTGTCTCATGCTGGTTTTGGTCTTCGACAAATACGCATATTTAACCTTCCGTTTGAAATTCGCAACGACACTATTTCTCGTCACTTGCGGCCTTATGGCACTGTTTTATCTGTAGTGAAAGAGAAATGGTCGTCTGCGTACATATTTCAAGTCGAGAACGGTGTGCGCAGTGTTAAGATGGTGGTTAGGCAGCATATTCCGTCTTTTATTTTGGTGAACGGCCACCGTGCGTTTGTCACGTACAGTGGCCAGCCACCGACTTGCTCATTTTGTAACGGTGTCGGACATTATCGGCAGGATTGTCCGAAGCGCAAACGGCCTGTTCAGCTACCACTTGAGGCCAATTTGCAAGGAGCTAGTTTTGCTTCCGTCGCCGCTACGGTCTTGGGTTCCGCCCCCCCCCCCCCCCCCGCGCCCGCGCGGCGTGCGGCAGATGTTAATCTTGCTGCCGCCGCGGAAGCGATGGATGTGTCTGCTGATGCTGCTGTCTCTGTTCTTGCGACTACCGGCCAGGAATCTTTGTCCGCGGTTTCGGAAAACGTGCCTGCTGCTCTTCAACCGGTTGTGGGTGCTGTTGTGTCGGAGACTGTCTCTGACTCCGTGCCGCCATCGGTAACCGATGTTGTTCCGAGCCCTATTTCGGACGCTGTTGCACCTATTGTGTCGCAGTTGGCACCCTCTCCTTTTGTACCTGCACCCGTCGTTGTACCCTCTGATGTTTCTGAGCCTATTCCTGTTGCGGAATCACGCGATAATTTTGTGGCACCCAAACCGCAACGGGATGACGCTCGTTCTCGGAGTTCCAGTCGGCAACGCTTCCGCAGCGTCAGTAGCTCCCCTTCTTACGACGGGGGTTACACAAGGCGTGACCGTAGTCCGTCCCCGGTAGGGCGCTCCCCCGCCTCTTCTTGGGCGTCGCAACGCCGAGCCGCGCGGCGAGACCTCGACGTGGAGCTACGGCCGCCTCAGGCTTCCGGCTCCGGGCGTCAGCCGCCGCGCAAACAGCAACAACAACAGCCGCAGCGGGCCTCCTCTCGCCACGCGCAGTCAGCTGATCTGAGCGATGCGGCGCAGCAACGTGACGATGCTGTTCGCCATCTGCGGACTGTGTTAAGTCAACCAGCCTCCGTAGACGTGCCTGTTTTAGCGCCCGACACTGTCTCGGCTGTGACTGCGGCACCTATGTCGACGAAACGGAAGGCTGAGGATGTCCACCGACGTCGCGCTGGTCCTTCTATCCACGACCGCGTGTCGGTGCCTCCCTCCGACGTGCAGATGCCCGTCAGGGATCCTGTGTCGGTCGCTTCTGCCGTGCCAGTTACTGCCACCCTGCCGCCCCTCTCCCCCTTCGCGCCTTCGGAGTGGGCGAAGGATGTTGTGGAGGGTGAGGAGACATAGTGTGTGTCCTGTGTGCCCCCTCCTCTGTCGTGCACCTGCACATTCCGTGTTTTCTGTGTGTTTTTACTTTTGTGTGTCTTTTAACTGTGTGAGTCTATGACTTACGATTTTAGCCAGTGGACTGTTGTCACTATTAATCTTAACAAGTTGAGCCACCCGTGCAAGTTACTGGCTTTTAAGGCCTTTTTACGTGATCACCACTGCCATGTTGTCTTTTTACAAGAGGTGACGCGCGATGCACTTGTCTTTTTACACGATTTTAGTGACTTTATTGTTGTTGACAATGTTTTACCGGATTCCAATGCAGGAACTGCCATTTTAGTCCGTTCTGACCTTGCTATTTCCGACGTTGCTATTTTACCAAATGGTCGTTGCACTATACTGGGCGTTGTCTTTGTTAACGTTTATGCCCCGTCTGGGAACGATAAGCCGGCGAGGGCTGTTTTTTATGGGCAGGAGTTGTGTGCACTGCTACACCGGAATGTGGATGCTTTAGTTGTCGGCGATTTTAATTGCGTTTTAGATGTTGTCGATCAGATGCCTCGTCCTAACATTTGTCGCGAGCTCGGCGACTTGATTCGCAGTTTTCAGCTCGTTGATACGTGGCGTGTTTTAATCCCTGATGTTACCCACTATACTCATTTTTATCCGACGGGGCACAGCCGCCTGGACAGAATTTACATTTCTGCCTCGCTTTCTGCCCGTATTTGCCGCACTGAAATGTTTCCCGTGCTGTTTTCTGATCATTCCGGTTACCTTTGTCGGCTTTTATTGCCTCGCTTTTGTGTTCCCAGACGACAGAATCTGTGGAAATTTAATTGTGCTTTATTGACCGACGACCATTTTGTGCGGTGTTTTACCCATCTGTGGCATAAATTACTCGGGACTAGACGAGGTGACTGTAGTGTGCTGGAGTGGTGGGTCGGGGAGGCCAAGCCAGTGATACGGCAGTTTTTAATTGATTTTAGCCGCGAGGCGGCTCGTTGGCGTCGCGCTACGGCCCGCTTCCATCAGGCGTGTTTACAAGACCTCGCACTGCGCGTGACGTCACAGGCTGCCTTGCTGCCCGCTTTTAAGCACTTTCAGCTTAAGCTTCTCGCTGATTTGCTTGCTGTTAGTGATGGTGTCGTCGTGCGCAGCCAGCCTGCTTGGCTTGTGGATGGCGAACCTTTGTCGCTTTACCATCTGACCAGGGAACGACGGCGGCGTGCCCGTCTGCACATCAGTACCTGGAAAAAGTGCGACGGTGGACGGCCTACTGTCCAGTCCGACATTGAGCGGGATATTTTTAATCATTTTAGTTCTCTTTTCCATGCGCTGGATATTGATTGTGATGCGTTGCGGGATTTTTTACAAGTTGTACCTCATGTTTTAACTCGTGCGGATAGGACGCATTTAAATGCTGCTTATGTACCTGACGACCTGTACGACGCTATCCGACGAAGCCCTAAGTGTAAATCGCCTGGTCCCGACGGCATTCCTGCTGAATTTTATTTGAAGTTTTATGATCTTTTTCGTGATGTTTTTGTGGCTCTTTTAAATGAAATACGGGATGGTGCTGTTATCCCTGCTGCGCTTGAGGAGGGGGTGGTGACCTTAGTACCTAAATCGACTGCGACGCCCTGTATTGACGCTGTTCGGCCGATCACCTTACTTAACGCCGACTTTAAGATTGTGACGCGCTGTGTGGCTCAACGCCTTAAAGTTGTTTTACCGTCGGTTCTCAGTGACGGTCAATCATGTGCGGTGCCGGGTCGAAACATTTTTGACGCCGTTCTCGCATATCGCGACTGTATCGGCTTTGTTAAAAGTGCGAGAGTGCCGACAGCTGCCATCTTATTGATTGACTTCAAAAATGCTTTCGACCGCGTTAGCCATGTATACCTCCGCCAGGTTCTTGTGCGGATGGGATTCGGTCTTAAGTTTACGACTGTGGTAAAGCATCTTTTACAGAATGCGACGTCACGAGTTAGTGTCAACGGCCGCTTGACTCCGGCTTTCCGTGTTGGGCGCTCGGTGCGGCAGGGGTGTCCCCTTTCGATGGCCCTTTTTTCTGTAGCCTTAGATCCGTTGCTGCGGATTATCGGCCGTGAATGCCGCGGCATTCAGGCCGGGGCGGACCGCCTCATTTGTAAGGCATACGCCGACGACCTTGGTGTTTTTCTTGGCCATTCCGATGACGTTGACAATTTATATGGCGCACTGTAACGCTTTGAAAAAGCCACAGGTGCCATTGTCAACCCTGCTAAGACTGTTTGTTTGCCTCTTACACCCCGCGCACGGTCCTTACAGCGGAACTGGTTCTGCGTCCGCGAACAGCAAAAAGTCCTGGGCGTGCTTTTTTCTTCTCACCCACAACGGATGGAAGCGCTTAATTGGCGGTCCACGCTACACAAGGTGCGTCCGTTGCCAAGATCTATGCGGCTCGCACGTTGGCGCTTCGTGATAAGGTGGCCTTGATCAATACTAACATTCTGGCCAGGGCATGGTATCTCGCGCAGGTCCTTCCACTGCCTCGGCAATTGGAACGTGCCCTCAAGCAGGCGGTGTATTGGTTTTTATGGCGAGGTGACATTTTTAAAGTCTCGTATGAAACTTGTACTCTCAGCCCGACAGATGGTGGTTTGGGTTTAGTAGATCTTCGCGCGAAGTGCTCTGCTCTGTTTTGGAAAAGGACCACTGTTGTGATGGAGAGGGCCCCGAACGGTACCACTGCGGCGGTCTTAAATCTGTATCGTCCTCCATCTGCGGCGGCGCCGGTGAATGTCTCGCACATTCCCTTTTTTCTTAATTATGTGCGTCGCTACTATATGGAAAACAGCTACTTGGAGCTCTGTGACGTTCCCAGCCTTCGAGTCAGCGACGTCGTTTCTGCTTTCCGTGGGTCTACTGTGCGTTGTAAGTGGGAGTATCGGCTACCGTGGTATAACTGGGTCACGGTATGGAAAAATCTTGCCAGCAATGTTCTTCCTCCCTCTGTACACGCAGTGTGGTACAAGGTTGTGCATCGTACCTTCCCTACGAATGCGAAGCTCCACTCCATTAATCTCATCTCGTCTGGAGCTTGTGACCTGTGTGCTGTGGAAGATACGCTTGAACACCGTTTCGTGTGTGGCCATTTTTGCAGTGTTTGGCATACCGCCCGAGATATGGTTCGCCTTATCAATCGGGTGGATACGCGTTCTGTTTTGCCGACAGATGTCTTAATCCCTCAGTGCGCCGCCTACCCGAATACTAAGAAGAATGCCACGGTGTGGCTACTGGGTCATACCGTTTTTGCATTATTTTCCCTGAAATTGACAACCGAATTTGACTTTCTTACATACTTATGGGCTCAGCATGAACAAACTGCAGCCATGCCTGGCTATCATGCTAATTTCGCGAATTTTTTGCAGGTCGCCCTTGCTCATGCTTTTACCCGGATGTCGATGGCTACTTAACATGGTTTGATGATTTGGTCTACTCTTCTACTTTGCCCGCTCGTGTTGTGTTTTCCAGGAACGTACAATTATCGTAATTCGTGTATTCAGAGGAACTCTACTTTTTATTCTTTGTGTTCCTTTTCATTTCCGGCATGGTTTACCTTCTCCTTGTTTCTGATTATTTTTATGCTGTGGACATCGGCAATTTCTTTCTGCAGAACTGACTTTCTCATGTAGGTCTCCCAAGTGGCGGCAGTACTATATTTTAGCCTTTTCCTGTATTACCGCGCAGTGACTTTAATTTTCTTCTTTTAGTTTCACTTCTCCACTTGTTGGACTTTACTCCTCTGCTTTACTGGTGTGGAACTTTCCCAGTAATAGTACACCTGAGGAAGGGGCTTCTTCTTTTTTTTAGTTTTGTGTTTTATATTTTTCTATACTGGAATCTTGTTTTCTGGTGGAATACTTGTCTCCATTTAGAAGATTTTATGGATTATGGCTTTTTCTTTGCACCTGTCGCTTTTTCCCGATGGACATCGACATTCTCCAGGATGCTAACGGGGGATACGTTTTCTTTTTCGTCTGTTCGTCGTGGGACATGGAGTCAACAGTACCTTTATAGCTCATGAAGCTCGCCAATGGAAGGCGTTTTGTGGAGAGCGAAACGGCCGGGCTATAAGGGGAGATGGGAGGCCCGTTATTTAAAAAAAAAAAAAAAAAAAAAAAAAGAGATAACCAGATGCTGTTGTTTTTTAGACCAAGTAAGTCGCCGAAGTGGCATGCAAGTTTCCTTTTTATCATACACGAGAGATCAGGTGTTAGGAACATCTACCACATCCGACCTGTAAGTCCTCGTCCGATAAGTGGCACACTTCAGTTCTAGAGGAGGGAGCATAAGAAATTCTAACTCTGAATAATCCTAACTCTCAGCTGTTCGTACGATATTTAGGTGTACGCTTTTCATCCACTTAAAAGCTATTTCGTGTCTGAGATGGCCTTATTATAATTGAATTTCTATGTTACGCGTGTAACACGTCCTATACGTAAACCGAACGAAACTACTTCCAAACATAAACCGTTGCGATTACACTCTAGCGGAGTATGTAAGCCAGGCAATTGTTTTAAATTGTAGGGGGAGGTCCGGATACAAATAATCTTACAGATATGGATCTGTTCTATGACAGCTGTTTATCCACTTAACATAAATATTCATATCAATAGTCCTTACATGCAGTCTGTGTGTTCTGTAGTAATTCATGCAAATACGAGTATATCAGATGTGGAGATATTGCATTTGCTTACAAAGTGTGTGAAATTTCACACTTAATGACAAATAATTTTCTTCGTTTCTGATATATATTGTAGATATTTTAGAATATTGCGATATTTGATAAGCATCACAGATACGGACAATATTAAGTCTGTGTGGTATACGACGCTAAGTTTGGTCCATGAATTGAACTTTGAGCATTTTTACAGATGTAAACATCTTTTGGTTACAGTAAGCAACTCATGGTACTAAGGTCGAACTGTTGGTGACAATAAAGAACTAGGATAAACAACAGCTGTCGTTTTTATTCCAGGTCTTCAGGGTTTGTGGAGTGGTATTTAAAGTGAAATTTATGTTTCACAACGATATATTATTAATTCGTTAATTTTTCTTTACAAGCAAATGTTGGTTTCTAATTACTGGTAGAATGTTATATACTCGTACCAATATTCTATACCAAATAGTATATAGCCCTAGAACATTTTACACACGCATCCTCTGCATTTTGTTCTGAACATGGCTTTGTCATCACAGCAATGCTCGTGAAATGCTATTACCTGTGTTAAGAGGTGGCGTTCCAGCCGCCTTGGGATACTTGTCATCCGATTTTAAGAAACCTGCGTAGGGAAAATATTCGGTTCTTCCACTGCTTACCGTCCAGTATTTTTGGTCGACAAACGACTGAGTTGCTTTTCGTTCTTCATCATAGTTGCTCTGATGTATCAAAATAAATAAGCCATAGGACGCTGTTTTAATGAGTTTCTAGCTAAAATGCAATGCTTAAACTTTGTGTATGGCTGATTTTAGCTCATTCATTGCTGGCAGGTAAGTTATCGAAATTTGATTTATAACTAGTGCAGGACGATATCTCATTTCGTTTTTGAGTTATTTGTTTTTATATCCGTTGGACTGTCATGCATAATGCGCTCATTTCTGTCCGTGTGCATTGGGAATTATGTGGTCATAACAACTGAAATAAACGGCTCATGACATTGAAACGAGATTTTTTGCAAATGATAGCACACAAAGAAGTACTCAAACTTTTTGTTGACTGAGATATGGAAGTAATTGATCTACTGCAGTGAAAGGTCGTCAGAACGTGACATAAATACGTCAGTAGTGCTTAAAGGAAAATCCAGAGGCGGCATTTTTACACATTCTCAGCACCTGAGGATTGGCAGAGCGTGATAAGTTGTCACGGCAGTCATAGTGGTAAGTGACGTCTGCCAATATGACTGGTGAGCCAGTCCATAAACGATTTTTGTGATTCAGTTAAAATAAAGTAGTTCAACATTTTTTACCAAGTTTACATATTTTGACTTACATGGCGGTAATTACTTTGTAAATCCCCGATGAGACTGCACGTAAATGGCTCTTTCATTTTATTAGGCAACGCCATGGAAAAGTTAATCCCACATCTCCGTGAATAAAGAGGTTTAATCATTTGCATAACATTTCGCTCAGACATCTTTATGGAATACGACGACTGCTATGACCACATAATTCCTGATTTGCTGTGGTAGAAATGGGAATGTCAGACGTGAACGTCCATTGGATATAAAAATCCATAAAAAGAGAAAGGAATGAGATATCGTTCTGCACTTTTTAAGTACAACTTCGAGGTTTATGCAGGTTTCATACACTGCAATGTCTGAGGGACAATCAATAATACACGACTTTTATGCAACATGTTTTTATTTCTGTAAACACTAATAAAACGATGTGCATTCTTTCATTTTGTTTGGTGCAGCAGACTAACTGAACAATAACGACAGAAATCCAGTCTTTTATCGAAAAATTATGTCAGACTGTTAATTTATGCAAGTATTATATTTTTTCAGCGAATATTTTTCTTGATATAGGATGATAAGTACTTTATAGTGGCTAGAACGCTGTTTCACAGCAAAAGTTTCAGCTGGCGAGCAATACAGCCTTAACAAAGGCGCACTCAACATGTAATGCAGAGTGTATGTCTATAGCAACTAAAGGGTTAAGTAGCACGCTCAGATTTGTTGTAAAGAGGAATGGCTGTAGGGTATAAACCACAATTTGCCTATTTCCGTATTCTTGGATTTTTAAGGTTGCAATATGAGACGCTGGAGATAAGGAACGGGAGGGGTCAAGGGGATATGACTTCCCACAAGTAAGGATGATGATATTACTGATTATATCGCAGATAAGATGATGATATCATGGATGAAATCACTGACATGGATGATGACATCACTGGAGACAATGCCAATATGAAGCACCGAGGCTATTCCAGTTATACCAGCCCCAGAATCCTTATAGTGCGACTACTGCCTGCACTGCTCTTATATGCCACATTCTTCCTCTAAATATCAGTAAGTTGGAACTACCTTCCAGAAAGATGCTAAACCTTCCATTTGGAAGAAAGGAAATGAGAAGCATCTGGATACCAGTTAGAGATGGATATTCTTGGAGGGTAAGAGAGAATAATGAAATTTATGAGATTTGAACTAGTCCACCGTTTTACATCATAAGAGCAGATGGGTCATAAAACTTATGTCAGCCACTAGTTCTGTAACACCTGTAATAATTGTTACCCTCTTTGATTTGAAATGCAGGTAAATTCTTTTTCTTCTTCTGTAACTTTATGTAGTTTTAAATATTCTGTAAAAGCCTTTTTAAGTTGTGATATGTTACGTTATGTATGTACCCTACTAATTGGTAATATATGTAATTGGTTCATCTGTAGGGACCATTGTATTATGTGGAGTAGAACAGGTGGAAGAAAGTCCCTGCATGATGGAAAGGTTTCGGAAGGAGACTTAAAGGTCGATAGGCGTGAGTTAACACTCCAGTTCTTTGTTCAGAAACGATATCTGTGGTTAGCTTTTAGTGAGTAAACATCTCGAATTCTCAGTGAGGCAAGAATTTCAGGAAAACTGGATTAAATATACCTTGGATTAGAACTGTCGGTACCTGCTGTATGAAGGCATTTATTGGATTGATATGTGATTTGTATTTACAGCATCAAAACGAAATATTCGGAATGTATTACCTCAAGAACCATGATTTCATCATACAGCATTGATATGGGAACACACAAGATCGCTCCAGCATCCACTTTCAGGCAAAACGTTTCAGGTTGATTTTGACTTGGTAACGGGCATGTATGGATTGTAACACTCATCCTGCGAACGCTTATAGAGCATGTATTGCCACTAAATGGCTGTTATTCATATCAGGCACTGTCAGTGCAGCCTCAATAAATCAGGCTTGAAAGTGAATCTGTAATGTTCGAAATTAGTCGTCTAATAAACTGTTGACAGAACCATTGGTAAACACTTTAAGGAATTTAAATAAACTTACTGTTCCCTATCAACAAAATGTTGAAACTGAAGAAGAAAACAATGAGTAGTTTTTTATTTTCAATGCAGCGTTCAGTTGGTGGTTTCACATCACAACTGCTTAATCTCTACTTTGTGTCATAAATCTTGATTTCTAGCAGCTCATTCACCTCGACAGGATCTTATTCCTGTTGCAAAATATTCCGAGATTGAAAACCAAAACTAAGTTTGGAACTGAAAAATTACAATAATTTAAATTTTTTTAAATATACATGAAGTAATAGTTTTTTGAGTCGCAAGTCGTCTTTGCTGTGAAGTGATCCACAAAGCAGTTAAAAGTTCGTATATTTGAAGCATAGTAAAAGAATGTTTAACAGAAACTTCTGTATGAGGTACTGACTTTCAAGAATAATGAAAGCCATTTCTCAGAATATGAAATACCCCAGGAAGACAGTGCTTACAGAAACAAAGTTTAGACCATAACAGTTTAAAGGCTTATAACATTTCAACCTGTATAACTGGTGTGCATCTTAGTTTATGTAAATACGTTGCCAGTTCTTGGCTGCATTAGCCAGAATGAAAGTTATCAGACTGAATAGTATTAGGGTGGCTATGCGCTACAGTCAGGGTACGTTTAAATTATTAGTGGAAGTTTACCAAGTTTACCAATCTTATGCTTGAGGTTTGTACGTAGTCTGAAGTTGTCATTGAAATAATTAAATTTGCCCATAACAATTTCAGTGTCCCCATGTGCGAACCACGATTTGTGCAGTGCAAAGGCTTACTTCAGAAGTAATTCTGACGGTCTACGATAGTTAACTAGTGGTTACTCGACATGCAGAATCGACAAGATATTCTTCCAAATGACGAAATGGATCCTCATTAGTTACTGACTTTATTTAAAATGCAAGCTAAGTGTGAGAATGAGTATTTTCAAGCCGTTGTGCTGTAAATTTAGAATTACCATGCGCTCCTACGCTGTATGTCAGTTATTTGTGTACTGAGGGCATTCGATTCCGATTACTCGTCACGAGGATTACATTATTTTATATCTGGTGTTCGGAGAACCGATGTGGACTCGTAAAGAAATAGCTCTCTTTTACAAAAAAGTATACGTACATATTTATCATACTTTTCTCTGGATTATTTCGTCCAAACCAGGTTATTTCATCCCCTAACCTTGCTTAATGCAGCGACATGCTGCCACGCTGTCTCACAGAAGCAAGTAAATACTGAAAAATGGCATGAACAATTTGAGAAATTAGTTACACTCCGCAACTGTAAACCACTAGCAATCAGTGTTATTTCTTTGCATCACATTAGGTTCCAGGTGGAAAAAAAGGTAGGTCGTCAGCCGCTGTTATGGACGACCGCTGCTTACTAAGCGCACTGCCGAGTGACATGGCTTGTTAGGGAACTATGTTGTGGAACACATGTTAGCAAGTGGCCTTCTAACTTCAATATTAGGTGGAAAATATATACTCAAATTGTGTTCATTTTAATGGTTGAAGGCAGTATTGATTTAATTAGTCTTTCAAATCTGGAATCAGTGTTAACGTATCTTGGGGAACATACTCATCCTTACTGCTTGAACCAATAACCCAAAACCAAACACAACAGTCAATTTTTGGGCAACTTCTTGACGAATTTATGTGATGTGTGGGCACTATCCATGCGTAAACTGTTTTCAGTAATGCTTAGACGAATGATCGCTTGTGTTTGTGACTATTCTACTGAACATTCGTGGTCGGATAACGTTACCAATTTATTTTCTGGGCATCATGATTGTTATATGACTATATGGCTTAATACGTAATTCAGGGTTTAATTTTGGCTACGATTGGCGAAAGTTCATTTTTACCCCCCCCCCCCCCACCCGCACCCCCCCCCCCCCCCCCCACACACACACACAAATCAATGACGCACCTAGAACGTAACTATTTTAGTTTCGTGAAATATTCGCCCTCAACTCCTTCACAGGACTGCACCAGCGCTGTCAAATAGTAGTAATAAGAATAATAAGACAGTAATAATAATTAAAGATAAAAGTTGAATGGAAAACAGCATTAATCCACCGATAAAAAGGGAGACAAACAAAATGACAATAATTACAGAGGAGTATCACTTCTGCCAGTGGCATACAAAATATAATCAAAAATTCTACTGAACGGGGTGGTAGATACTTCAGACAAACAACTGGGAGAATATCAGGGTGGTTTTCGAAAGGGAAGATCCTGTGCGTAGCAAATTTTTAACTTAAACCCAATAATTCTCCATAGAATGTTAACCAGTAGACCATTAACAGTGTCAATCAAAATTAGCCAATATAATTCGTGAAACGCTTACAAGTGCAATATCTAAAGTCGAATTTATGGGAGATATATCTCAGCCATTTGAAATAAAAACTGGTGTTAGACAAGGTGATGGTTTACTGTTTAATTATGTTCCAGAAAAAGTGAAAGGATCTGGAATTCAGAGCTGAAAAATCACAAAATTGAACCAATAACTCTGGGAAGGAAAACAAATGAAATTAAGGTAAACTGCTTGGCTTCTGAAGATGATTTTGCAATACTTTCAGAAAACCTGACACAAGCTGTTATTCAAATAAACCTTCTGGAAAAAATAGCAAATAGAACTGGTCTCAAAATTTCAGCTGTAAAAACAAAATTCAAGACAAATATGAAAAATGCCCTCAAATTCGTAAAAACACAAATACGTAAAATAGAGCGAGTAAATAAATTTAAATATCTTGGAGAGACTATACAATAGAATGGACTAGAAACACTGCAATAGTTGTAATAGAAAGAGGACATGGTCTGACCAGAAAATATTTACAACAAAAAATGTATATCTAGGAAAAACCTAAAACACTACACCACAGTGGTACGACCAGAATCCTTAACGGATCTGAATGCCTAACGATGAACAATAAGATGCACAAATTAGAGGTACTGGAAAGAAGGATTATCAGAAAAATAATAGGCACAATTAAAACTGCAGATGGTTGGAAAATAAGAAGCAATAAGGAGATCTATAAAAATGTAGGGAAAATATCTGAAGTAATGGCCAATCGATGATTGAACTTTTCCCTTCGCCTCCACCGAATGGATGGAAATAGACTAACAAAACAAATACTCCTATATTTCTGGAAGAAGAAATCGGCAATAGCATGGACTACAGAAGTAAGGAAAGATCTGGCAAGAAACAACATCAAAGAATCAGAAACAGCATAAAGAAACCATTTTAAAAATTAAGTACTATATTTGGAAAGCTTTCAAAGCAGAAGAAACAAAAAAATTAGGAACAACATAGACAGAAGAAAGGAAGAGACTTTATGGAGGGAGAATGAGGAAATATTGGAAAAATAGGAAACAAAACAAAGGAAGAAGAGAAATTGATGTTTTGAACGTGATCGTAGTTGGTAAATATTGTAAAAAAAAAAAAAAATTAAAAAGGCATTTCCTCGAAATGCCAAATGAGCAAACTGTGAAGTTCTATCAGCCAGAATAAAAATAGCGAAAAATCTAATATGGAAATGTTAAAATTTGTGGCAATACCATTAAGGCATTCAATATCTGATCGTACATGCCGTTAGATAGACTGCAGACATTGTGAACTCCACACGTGTGGAGGGGGATAAGCAAGGCAGGAGAATAACAAATTCATAGGAATTCACCAAGCGCTGAACCCTCGCAGTGACCGTCGGCAGTATACAGAGTGCTACAAAAAGGTACGGCCAAACTTTCAGGAAACATTCCTCACACACAAAGAAAGAAAATATGTTAACCGGACATGTGTCCGGAAACGCTTACTTTCCATGTTAGAGCTCATTTTATTACTTCTCTTCAAATCACATTAATCATGGAATGGAAACACACAGCAACAGAACGTACCAGTGTGACTTCAAACACTCTGTTACAGGAAATGTTCAAAATGTCCTCCGTTAGCGAGGATACTTGCATCCACCCTCCGTCGCATGGCATCCCTGGCGCGCTGATGCAGCCCTGGAGAATGGCGTATTGTATCACAGCCGTCCACAATACGAGCACGAAGAGTCTCTACATTTGGTACCGGGGTTCCGTAGACAAGAGCTTTCAAATGCCCCCATAAATGAAAGTCAAGAGTGTTGAGGTCAGGAGAGCGTGGAGGCCATGGAATTGGTCCGCCTCTACCAATCCATCGGTCACCGAATCTGTTGTTGAGAAGCGTACGAACACTTTGACTGAAATGTGCAGGAGCTCCATCGTGCATTAACCACACGTTGTGTCGTACTTGTAAAGGAACATGTTCTAGCAGCACAGGTAGAGTATCCCGTATGAAATCATGATAACTTGCTCCATCGTGAATCGAGGAAGTACAGTAGATACTGACGAAACTAAAATGAGCCCTAACATGGAAATTAAGCGTTTCCGGACACATGTCCACATAACATCTTTTCTTTATTTGTGTGTGAGGAGTGTTTCCTGAAAGTCTGGCCGTACCTTTTTGTAGCACCCTGTATACTGCTCCAGAAAAGGAGGCGCTAGATGACGCATGCAAGTGAAGCGGGTAGTGGAAGACGAACGCATGCATTTGCGCTATTTGAAAGATAAACAGTATCCACTCTGACAGAATTTAACAGAAAGCTCCTCATGGCACAGGAAATAGATCAATAGCTGCTAGTTGTATTCCAGTGCCGGAATTTACATTTGTACAATGAAGCATTGCATGCGAAATTTACCGAGAAGACCGAAGCCAAAATATCTGATGGGAAGTCGTCTTGGTTGTTCAGCGAAACCCTAAAGAAATACACTGAAGGACTGACTTTTCCTGCAGAAGAACAATAGAATCAGTCCCGTCAATGCCAAAACCGTAAAATCTGCAAAGTACCCTAAGTATGGACTTCTTAAGGACGTTGACAAAACAGTTGGCCACATCTAGAGCTGTTAGACAAATATCACGCTGATTACAAGCAGAGGCACAATAATGAGTCGCGAATTATCTACTGGAGCATATGCCAAAAATACCGTATCATATGTAGGCGGTAAGAAACTGGTGAGACCGCAAGCCAGAAAAAGCTGTGTAAAACTAACGTGCCATGATACTGTGAACCTTCCAGCTTCTGAGAGATCAAATGCTTAAGCGCTATGCGCTGGACATCACAACTGTAGAGAAAAAGAAAGTGTTGAGAATTGGCTTTGCCATTCCAGGTAATAGCAGAGTCGACGAGGAACAATTTAAAAAACTTACCTGATTCGATGACCTGAAAACGGAACTACAGCGTCTCTGGCATAGACAGTGAAAATGATCCCAATGGTTCTCGACACACTGACAGCATTGCCAGAGGATCTTATTGGCCATCTGGTGCCCTCGTTTTCTGTTTTTCTGTTATGAAATAATAATAACAATAGTGATAATAATATTATTATTAATAATGAAATCAAGATATACTTCTATGCAGCACATAGTCATATGAAATCCAAAGCAAAGGAAAAAATAATAAATGCCAGCAGCTGTCAGTGCTCTGTCTGAGAGACAAAGATAAAAAATTCACCGGTATGGTTTTAAAAATATGATCCACCACAATATGAAATTTAAACTTTTTTCTTTTGAATATAATTTTTCAAGATACTGAAAACAGATTTCTAAAAAACTGGGAAGCTCATCAAAACGAGATGTTACTAAAACTTCAGATGGTGCCAGTTCAGTAAACACTGTTTATTCTAATCTTCATACAACTTGCACTTCCCTCATCAATTTGAAGAGTCCAAATATACTTTTTTGCCCTAATCACTATTTTGTGTATATTTCGTATTCTTTTGAGTATCAAAATCTGTAAACAATCTTTAAACCTTCTCAGGTTTAATTATAAAATTGACTTACCTCACATTACTCATCATTAATATTTGTAAACGTAATGTCTTCCTTCGCAATAAAATTTTAATTTTTATGTACTTTTCGCTTGTAGTAGGTTAACTGGTCCACCAAAGGTTGAAGTGTTACGTACCTGAACTGGGCTTTGCAAGAAGTTTAAATATTTTGCAATTAACTATGGTTTTGCGAAGTAAATGAAAGATAAATCAGCAGAATTTATAACGGCAGTTTCAAATTTCGGTTCCATATATCTTGAAACGAAGAACTATATCTATGCCACTCAGAATGTTCGGAAAGCACAGACCCATTTTTATAATTACACCCTCCACAGATAAGCTCGAATAATACTCGCCCTTTTGTGTCGAAGTGATATAATGATGCCATCACAGTGAAGTATTAGTAATATTCACATAACAGCTCTTTTCAAGAAAAAAATGCTGTATCGTTTTATGTCAGAGATTGCTCTCAAATTGTCTCCAGCTGGTTTAAGAACCATAACTGAAGAACCAGGCACATTTGCCTGTGACAATACTTACAACATATACATAGCTACATGTCTTCTCGAGTCACCATATGTGGTCTTTATTGCATTGTAAATATTTTACAATTTTTCATTACACTAAAATTGTTTTTGTACTTTAACTCTGTTACAATAATGTTACTTACATTTTTGTCTGAATGAGTGCGTCCCGTTAAATATTATATGTGGGAATGATATTGCAGCTATCTGTTGCCCACGTACAGAACATTACTATATTTGTGGCATGAGTTTTCAATGTACAAGGCATATCCGGAAAAGAAGAAACGCTGTGAAGAAAAAAAACCAAATGTTATTTTTACAAGAAAGATCCTCTCTTACCTAGTCTTCTACATAGTTGGTGCCATTTTTCAGATATTTTTCATAGAAGAGGGCTTAGTGAAGTTGGTTTCTCGCTATGAAAAATGTCTGAACAATAGTACCAACTATGTACAAAAACAGATTAAGACATGCTTCCTCTTGTAAAAATTAATTTTGGTTTGACAAACGTTTTTAAATGATTTTTTTCCAAAACGGCACTTACTTTTCGGACATGCTTCGTATCATGTCTCAGCCGTCACGTTTGAGAGTGGCAATGTCTCACATCCGTATCACATGGGAGGAACAAGGACAGGATTGCACTGTAATGCTATCTCACGTATTCCTCTTTCATTAATTAATGAGGCAGGTAGAGGTATTAAAATGGTTAGCGTCATTGCCTCTACCGTTTAATATTACTTCTACTTTCAATCTTTCTGTAACGCTTTCTTTTTTATATTATTATCAACCGGAAAAATATGTGGCTGAGACGAACACAAATTTAGGGAAATGGTCACCTATTTGCTGCTGGTCTCATATGTGAAAGCTACACGTGTTCTTCGGGTCAAAAGAGAGCACAAAGAATTTTTTACAGACATATTCCATTTCCTATAGCAAGGAACATCACGGCCTAGAGGTTCCTTGACATAACTTATTTACGCAGTTAGGAAGAACTGGGTACTTGATAAATGGATTTAGGAGCTAAGCGATATTCGTATAGGTCTTAACAGGAGACACAGTCTCGTCTTTCACCTAAATCAGATTGCTCACATCCATCTGTTTTATCGTCAATTTTGAAACTAAGACACTCACGATTAGACTCGCTCGTCGGTTCATCAAACAAGCACCGGAAAGCAGCTAAGAATGTATATCCGCAAGTCATCACAACTGCTTCCCCACGAGGCCAGATGAGTCTTAAAGAAACAGATTCCGTAGAACTGTCTTTAAGTGGAGATAAAGAAAGAACACAACAATATCTAACTAAGTCTCTTCACAGTTGTCACTACTCGTACTTCTAATTAATAGCTGAGCTCCGCTCTGCAACAATTTGTAGAACGACGACGACTACCTCATATCATTATGTATTACGTCTCCTTACAGTCAACCCAAGAGTTACGTTAAAAAAACCAAAATTGTAGGAGCCTCATCGATCGCTCCAAAATGTAGCCCCATTTCGCACAATATTGAATTCATTGCGCCAAGTTCTAGTGGGCTGGAGTAGATACTTGCGACACAATGAGTTGTCTGAGGAAGGCACTGGGTGCAAGTTAGTTAAAAGAGGAACGTCGAAGCAGCAAGCGCGTAACTAACGCTGGAGAATTTGATTCACAGCCTATCTCATCGCACCATTTGATTCCTGAAAATAACTCTACGACCATTACTACTGAACCTATGGGAACGAGAGCTTAACAAGAACACCCAAAATATCCCAGGTTTCATGTCAAGGTGAGGTCGCTTAACTTGAAGGACTCCAAGACTTTCACTAGCAGAAAGGGGCACCTTGCCCCATCTCAAAATCGGCTGTGTTCTGCTGATACACGATGATACGCGCCGCCGGAACATACAGGGGAGCATGGAAGAGCTCTGGTGGGAAAGAGACGGTGATTAAAAGGAAGTTTACGATATTGCCGCAGAAGTTAGGCAGACCACTCGCCCAGTTCAGTTGATCATACTTCTTCGGGTATGCCAGGACTCTGCGCTTTGGGCATACATATAACAAAATTGCCCTTATGCATGTTCTTTGACTAAAAGTTGCAGGCTGACAAATAATTACCTTTACAATATCTTCCATGTAACTAGTTTACTACGTATTGCTGCACGCCAAAAAATTTTCGCTGTGGCCTTGTTATGTTTCCAGTAATGTTGTGCACTCACAACAGAGCAATTCATATTACTGCGTCACTCCATCATTAGATTCTGGCCTCTGTAGTTAAGTATCTAGTAATGAAGCATGGTCATAGAGTAACCA
The DNA here is from genome assembly GCF_021461385.2 of Schistocerca piceifrons. Lineage (NCBI taxonomy): Eukaryota > Metazoa > Arthropoda > Insecta > Orthoptera > Acrididae > Schistocerca > Schistocerca piceifrons. The sequence goes on along the minus strand of NC_060144.1, from coordinate 292,276,866 downwards.
AATGAAATTATGTGGCCCCAGAGGCAGACTCAAACATCTGTGATGTTTATATGCGGGAGAGCGATAAACAAAAATTTTGTAACAAGGCTGGGAGCAGGAAACCCGGGTTAGAATTCGTCGCTCTAGTCTGTATATGTACATAATACACTAACAACGCAAGTAAATATTCCTTTAACTCAAATGTATTTTGTAATTTGATTTCATTATACGTTACTCATAAACTCGTGGTACTTAGTCATTCTGACAATGTTTCTTTATTTGTAGATAAAACTAGAATCATGCCCAAACACAAAGAATACCCGGTTCATGTGAGACAAGCTGCTTTGCTTGCAAAGGGAAGGTCGCAGTCTAGCGTTGCTAGAGCCTATGGGATATGACAGCATCTAATAAGTATGTGGAAACGGCAAAAAGGACAGGAAAGAACACTGACCAGTAAGCCAAGATCAAGTTATCTTCGATAAACAACAATGAGGTAGGACAGAATAATTTGTAAGCGGTCGACTACTGAACCATGAAAATGGACTTGACAAAACAGGGATGATTTGGAGCAGCATCATGGACTGAACCTACATGTCTCTACTGCAAAACTTCGCCTAGTAGCAGGTGATTTAAAGGCAAAATGACCGTCACGTAAACTATTAATAAATTCAGAATGTTTCACGGCCAGAAGAGAATTTGCAAGATAACATCGAACTTCGAATGTTACAGATTGGTCTGAGGTTTCGTGGAGGAATAAAGTAAATTTAACGTGTTTTCTTCTGATAGCGTGCGGTGTATACGTGGACCCAAATACCAAAGAGGCAACAAAAAGTACCAGGTACTGACATTAAGTATGGTGGTGTGGGGATGTTTTTCTAGAGGTTAGAGTGGTCCTGTGGTCTAAACAAAACGTAAAATTAATCGTTTCCTATACAGCAACATTTTCGAAATGACGTGGTTCCACGTTAGAAAAAGTATATACCACTTAATTGCATATTTCAGAAGGACAATTATTCAAAACAAACCTCCAAGTCACTTAAAGAAATTGTTTTCAGGTTAAAGGAATGAACCTTTTCGAGTGGCCAATCCAGGGCCCTGATCGGAATCCAAGTGCACACCTTCGGGTTGCAGTTGGTCGATGTGATCGTCGTAGAAGCGATTTAAACAAAAATCAATTACCTGCTGCCTCACTGGACGAATGGTCAAAAAATTCCATCTTGACGTATTTCAAATGATTGTCGATTCAATGTCAATCACCGTCCAGCAGTGATCAAAGCTCTTGGATAATCAACGAAGTACTAATCTGTGTTTCACGGTTCAAAATAGTTTTTTTATATACATAGACGTACAAATTAGTTTTGGGTTAGGTAACCTGTTATTTCTGTAAAGATACAATATAATTTTATTCAAGCTTTTTGTAGTGTGGCACTAAATGCATTATAATTATATAGTACTCACCTGCCAACTAGCAGGTTTTTCTCTTACACACTTATCTTTCCGTAATTGCCACTAATGCTCTCTACAAAATACTTTTGAGCGCTACTGTACGATTTCCAGTGATACGATTAGTTCTAAGTAAGTCATGAAATAATGAAGCTGTTGCGCAGAAAACTGGAAAGCGAATTGTAGATCATTCTTGGAAAGTCTTGACCTGTGTAAGACACGAACTTACACGTGTGCAATTCAAATATTGTGCTGATTTCATAAATGAGCGGAGGGGTGACTAAAGATACATATTAAGACTTAAAGCAGGGAATACAAGATATTACTCCAGACAACGAGTGAATGCCGCGGTGTCATCATAATCATATGTTATAGCCTGGCAGTGACCATCGAAACGTAGCCTTAACTCAAATACGCAGCACCCTTAAGACAGCTCCGACAAGTACAGAGAAGCAGGAAACTCCGGTCGGTCGTAGCAAGGTGGAAACAGAAACAGAGTGAATAAAGCTTTGTCTGCCGTTGAACACGGCAGGCTAACATGCTACTGTGCATGTGTAGGCCTCCCATAGGGCAGTTCACGCTAGCTCCAAAGTTTCACGTGAAGATATATTTTCACAATTACTCTCATTACCACTTAAAGACTGTACTCTGCTTAACAGTCGATGACCCGCGTACAGATTATCTCTGCGAGAGCTTAGCGACTCTGAACTCGATTACAATGATTAACTTGAATGGGAACAGGTTAAAGAACGTATTAGGACGGCTCTCACAAATACCACGTTCCCAGCTTCTACGTTCAGCTCACTTTATTCTCCTTACTACCTCTACCTCTTACCTACGTCTTTGTTTAATTTGTAACTAAGCAATAATGAGTTCAAAGTGTGCTCTCGCTTATTCTGAGTATCCCTTACACCAAGCCAGCATAGTATAAGGGAAGAAAATTACTCTAAGAGACTCAAAGAGTTTGTCACTGATCTGAATTGGCAGCTTGCGGCAAGGAATTACGAGTCGGCTTCATTACAGAATTTGTAGCACAGGAGCAAACAAAAGGTTTGTGTTCCATACCGCAAAACAGACACATGTGCGAATTCAATGCTAAAAGTTACTCTTCTGGAAGTTGTGTGCAACGAAAGCACAAAAGCAGTGGTTGCATTATTTCATGAACGGGGGGCGTTTTTTAACTTGAGTGCTGAGCAAATCACGGCTGTCAGTTTCTGAGCAGCGTATCATTGTTTTCGCTTTAATAAAGCACCACAGGGTACGACTGGCGTACGAGAGAACTCACTTCAGTTGGCGCCCGGCTCCCCCTAATGCCGGCTCACATTTCGAAACACGCAATACGCATGAATAATCAAAAGCGTTTACCAAAGCACCTCCTGAAATATGATAGACTGGATGTGTTTAACAACCGTAAATTAATGGCCGCTATTCTCGTCCAAGCTCGTCCGAGTAATAGCAAGGGATGAAGCGTTTTCAGTAGTTACCCGACTGGGCTTGTAGGGTCGGTAGCGAGCTCCCTGTTGATTATCTGTTAATCTAGTACTTCACTTTATCGAAATTAAGAGTTGTAACGAAAAATATAACAATTCGTGAGACATATACGGTAAGTGTACTATGTAGATAAAAATAACGATGGCAATTATGTGAAGCAGAAGTGGTGGCAATCATCATACAAGGGAATGGTCTGATTTGTCGTGCACAAAGGAAGCTCCATTTCCTCCTCACGGGTAGGCATTTTTTTCAACAAATTCGTACTTAGCTACTGATATGACTCCGAAGGTTGAAATAGCCAACAGATTTCTATATTTGAAAAGGTATACGCAACTTGTGTTTTATGTGTAACATTATTTTCAAATTGGACAGTAGTACACACTACGAACAAGATATTGCCAGCGCATCAATAGTTATTCCTTCTAATTATTACAAAAAATTGATATAATGATTGTGACAAACAAAAGATTGAAAATGACATTTGACATCCGTAAAAATCGTAGACTTGCGCTTCTTTACATAAGACTTGGACGTTATTGGAAATAAGTCCACTGTATCATCTGTAAGGAGCGATCGATTATTGTTATACATTGCCTTCATTCGACCAATGAACTGAAAAAAAACAGTTTTTACGGAGAATAGAGTCCCTAAAGGTGCTAACGATCTTTAAAGTTTCTCTCTGAATCTTGCTTTAAATAGATCTTTAGGTAACACATTCCCAGTCAGCACATACGTCTCTGCCTTGTAGATACTTCTTTGTCATAGTGAGTTAGAGATGAAGACAATGACTTAGAATTTTTGTGATTAAGAATTGAGAATGCTCTGACTAAGAATTTTTATTATGGAAAAATTTTATGACCTGAAGAAATATATAGTGAGTGGGAGATGGATGAAGAAAACTACTTGTTTTGGTGTATACTTAACGCCATTATATGTGTAAAATTGTTGTCACTGCATTTATAAATGACGATTCGATTAGTTCATTTTTTCCGACATTTTCCCAATTGCAGCTGTCCTATCTAAAACTAAATTTTTGCAATATTTTGAAACAAGTTTTTCCAAGTAAACAAGTTACAATATGAACGGTCAAACCTAAATACCTCAAGAAATACACCCGCATATTTAATAAAGCCATAGTCAAACCAGTTCATCAATATTTCGAGATTGCAGTCGTTCCACAAATGCATCTCAATTTATTTGAAAATTTTCTCGAAACCATATCTGGCTTTTGGAATATCAAGTACACTCATATGTGTTTGTTGTTGATCGCTTCAAATGTTGTCCATTGTAGACCTCTCCGGGTAGCAGAAAGATGCTCACAGGTTTCTCCATCAATTACGCTATGAGCATAAAAAAGAAACAGATTATTTACGAAGTTCAGACTTTCGTCCAAACTGTGTTTGATAAGTAATTATCAGAAATTTGTAGAAATAAGTTTGCAAACAGTCTTCCTTGTTTGTTTCCGTTTTTAATTCAGCCTTGAAGAGATTTTCCCCCGACAAACGCTGTGATTGTAATACAACTGTCACAGTATTGCGACAAACAGCAAATTAGAGTCATCCAGGACTAATAATCAGTCGTAACATGTGCCATGCCTGTATTCATCGATCTGCACGAATACTTTTGGGTAACTTCTAGGGTGCATTGGCTGTTACAACCTTACACATACGTTTCATGTAATATTCACTATGAGTGAACAAATAAATGGTGGCAGGTGTAGGCTTGGTATGCTGCACCATTCAATATAACTTTACTTTTACAATCACAGTATGTCTATATGTAACAAATCAGGCAAATCAGTAACTTTTTTTCTTTTTCTCCACCTAACAATGTCCTGAGTCAAAATAAACTTTTTAGACTGAAAAAGGAAATTACATTCTACTAGGACGATTGTTGGAACGTGAGAGATCCTAACTTACCTCTTCTGTTTTTCTAAATACTTTTCATGAAGTGTCACATTTAATTTTGGACAAAGAGACAGTTATTTTGCGAAAAATCGAAAGCTTGGTGTGAGACTTCTAATTAGTGGTAAAAGTAACTACAGCAACAAACGTTTAATAAAGAACATTAACACAAGTAGTGTATTACATTTCTCGGTGAAATAAGGATTCCATGAACTACTATATAAAGGAAAGACGCCTTATTATCTCTGCCTTATCACCTGTCTTTTGATCTTGTTGCTTAGCTCTTGTCTTGTGCTCTTGGCTCTGTATGCCATTCGATTTATAGAGGCTTGCTGCTTACTCATGTAAACCGAATTTCCCTTTAATAATAATTATCATTGTTGACTTTTAAAAATTTGTTCTTGCTTTGAAACGTAAGCCTTTCATTCTCCTTGCCTTTTACGAAAATATGACCAGTACTTTGTAAGGTTGGAAGCTCGTATGGTTTTGTAATTTAATGCCAAAAGTAACTTAAAACTAGTTTTCTTTCATTTCTCGCGCTCTACATTCTGAACAACCTTCATTTTAAAGTTATCTACGAAAGTGATTTTCAGTTAACACAGCACCCCTAAGTGTCATTCTTGAAAATTTATCTTTATGCAAAACGACACTAGCAGAAGTTTGCATTAACTTCGGCTTCAGCCGGATAAATTAATATTTCAGAATCAAAAGAATTTTCAGTATATCTTGCGTCAGAAAGAAAAATATTTAATTTCCATAATAGAGATAATTCTTGTGCCACTAAATATATATACGATCTGTGCATAATAATTTCTAACATCCCGGTATTTTCACTTAACGTAAACGATATATTTGAAGTGCAATTTCCATTATTAAATATAGGGAGAGAAGTTCATAATAATAAAAGGTATTTACTCTGCTGTCCCAATAATTGTCGAGAGAGATATTTTCTCGATTTCCCGTAATAAAATCACTCAAGTCATAAGAAAGCACAGGTAAGGTATAGTTTGTCGGATAGCGTCATAACCTACTCATACAGGCAAATCAGTCGACAACAGAATACACAGTGCCGAATAAATTCAAAGAACTTTCGTTTGTTATGTGATGACACATATGTAAATGGCTGAACCAATAATTGCATGATTTTTATTATTACCTATTCTTTTTTAATTTCACAGAATTAGAACTAGTACAAAGGTCATTGAGTACATGCCAATGGCCTCTTATGCCTACAATTATTTTTCTATGTTTTGTTAAATAATAGGGTTTTCACATAGGTTACAGACTATATACTCCGTTGTTAATTTAATCGTTTGCGTCCCTTGCTGCTGCAGTCTTCTACTCCGACTGCTTACGGATGCCTCCATTATGAAAGTAACTCTCCAAGGATATCTTACTTAGCATTTAATTGAAAACGTATTGATCCTTCCGTTATGGATCAATCATACACTTTTTTCTCCATACCTTCCTTCTAACGTGCAATAATTTTTGCACTTTACCCACACCATAAATTTTCTCTAATAAAAACTGTTGGTTAATCTTTGTCATAGAGTTATGATCGGACATTCATCGGGTGTAGTGCCGGTCCGTAGTGTCCAATGGGTGCAATAGTACGGTGGTCAGACATGCCACAATCTTCAAATGGGGTGACGAACTGAGATCCTGGTGTGATTTATTGATTTATATCTTCTCTCCCCCCCCCCCCCCCCCCCCCCCCCCCCCCACTCGCGAGCCTTTTCCTCTACAGTCCGCGCCAGAGGACTTACGTCGTCAATCGCAGAGGCACATGCAACGACATCTGTGATAGCGTCGATGTAGTTATTCTGTCTGCCCTGGCCAACAGATCATTATGTTTGCTGAGAGTATTCTTAATTACACCCAGGCTTCTTCCCAAACCTTACTGAGATAACAGCGCAGTACCGATTGATAGGACTATGCCAGGTGCGAATTTCTAAGGCTTCTCTAACGAAACTTTTACAGCATTTGAAGAGTGCGCTGAAATTCAAATACGTTCGTATTCCATTGCATGATTCTCTAACAAAGAGTACCTGCGACCGCCAACTTCTTTGGGGTACATCAGTGGAGTGTGGAACTGGTGTTCCCGGCTTCGATGGTCCACACTGTTTGCCGAATACGTGCCTTGCCACATTGGCACGGAATCTGATGTGCTCCAGCCTTCCGCAAACCGAGGTCACCTTTGACACTTCCTAATAATGCCTGTGTTATACAGGGCGGGCGATAGACGGTTCTTCGTACGCCGTGCTTTTTTCATAATGCCCTCGACTTTTCCCAATAGCGCGCCGGTGTGCGGTTCAAATTCAAATGGCTCTAAGCACTATGGGACTTAACATCTGAGGTCATCAGTCCCCTAGACTTAGAACTACGTAAACCTAACCAAACTAAAGACATCACACACATCCATGCCCGAGGCAGGATTCGAACCTGCGACGTAGCAGCAGTGCAGTTCCGGACTGAAGTACCTAGAACTCCTCGGCCACAGCGGCCGGCCCGGTATGTGGTATAAAGGCTATTGCTACTTCTTCTTCCATGATTTCTTCAGTCTTCACAAGTTGTACTGTAGATATAGAGCGAAGAGGGCGCGTAATCTACTATTCTGAGTATGGAATTTTTCAGGACAAAGTTCTGAGGTGTTCCAGTTCTTTGGGCAGGTTCTTTGCGCCTCAGCTGTTGTGTGTAATAGTGTTTCTAGCACCCCACTTCTCTGTGCAGGGTGGTGGCACCTATCTGCGTGCAAGTACAGGTCAGTCTGCGTATTCTTGCGATACACACTGTGGCCCAAGGCACCATCAGCTCATATCTTGATCACAACGTCCAGCAACGATAGTCTTCTTTCTTGTCCATAATGTGTTTGATGTTGGGATGTACGGAATTCAGATGACCAGGAAGTCAATCCAATATCGCCAGTGGTTGCGAATTTGTATGTGGAGCACTTGGAGGAAGAGACCCTGTCATCATCCAAATGGAAACACACCGGCTTGGAGACTGAAGAAGAAGAATGGAGATGAATATGACTGATGAATAAACCAAATAAGTTTTCAGTCCGGAAAGTGTATGATACTTTGTAATTGTGCACTACACCGGGACTCGATTACAGATGGGGATACAGTGATGATCAAACCTTATGATCACCTGCTTAACAGCATATTCGTCCAGCTTTATTACACAGTATGGCAGCCACCCTTTCCCTCTTTCCTATTCTGAAATACAGCGTTCCCTTTACATCCTGTTTTGCGGACGTCTGGTCGCCGTCTGTGAACCTACTTGATCTTGCTACAACTTCGTCTATCTTTCGTACCGTCTAAACTCGGACTCGCGGATCCAGGAAACAATATTAACACTTCCCACATTATTATACACTGTAACACACTCTTTGACTAAAGTTGATCAGGTACTTACGTGACTGAATTTTCGTCTCCCTATCGAAGTTCTTCTGAAGCATTTACTTGAGAAATTATTGGATCGTATTTTCCATTAAAGTATTTACTGCACTTCATTCCTTGCCCTTAATAATCTTTTTGATAATTCACGTTTTTCACTAAACATAGGGACTGAATTCACCACTTGGACAAGAACGATGACTAAACCCACTCTGAGGAATTCGTTTCGAAATTCAACTCTGCCATTTGCTATTTACGGTTGCCACATTCTGAAGGAAATGAAATTTAAAAGTTAAATCTGTTCATTCAGTTTGGTACAGTTATTTAAGTTATGTTTTAATAAATATAAAACTTGCTTTTTACAAGCTGAATGAAACTGACAGGGTATTCATCGGTACCTTTTCGTTACTTCAAGTCTTTTCAAGACACATTTAAACTTAATATTTGTCTTTTGAAAAATGTTAATACATGTTTGGGGTTTAAATAAATTGACATTTTACAAATAAGCTTCCCTCACCTACCGCACGCCCGCCCGGTTGGCGGTGCGGTCTAACGCACGGCTTTCCGGGCGGGGAGGAGCGCCTGGTCCCCGGCACGAATCCTCCCGGCGGATTTGTGTAGAGGTCCGGTGAACCGGCCAGTTGTGGATGGTTTTTAGGCGGTTTTTCACCTGCCTCGGCGAATGCTGGCTGGTTCCCCTTATTCCGCATCAGTTACACTATGTCGGCGACTGCTGCACATACAAGTTCTCCACGTACGCGTATATCACCATTACTCTACCATGCAAACATAGGGGGTACACTCGTCTGGTGTGAGACGTTCCCTGGGGGGGGTCCACCGGAGGCCGAACCGCACAATAACCCTGCGTTCGGTGTGGGGCGGCGGTGGGGTGAAGTGGAGTGCGGCAGTCGTCGTGGGGTTGTGGACCACTGCGGCTGCGGCGAGGACGGAGCCTCTCCGTCGTTTCTAGGTCCCCAGTCAACATACATACATACATTCACGTACTGCAACGAAGTAACCACTCAAAGATGTTAAATACCTTGTTTCTTTGAACGTACTGTAGCTCTGCAGTCAATATTACTGCTGTTACGCCTACAATAGGTAAATTTTAATGTAGGAAGTATTTAAAATGAAGTGGATACCTGAAAATAAACAGTGGCAACATCTAGAGGTAGATGCAACTATAGGAAGTGTGTGTGAAAAATAATGAGTCACTTTTTATCTACAGTAGGTTTTGTGTTTCTCAAATAAGATTATTGGCCCCTTCAATATAGTACCCTTCGGCAGCTATACACCGAAGGAGTCGTTCCCAGTCTTGGCAGCAGCGCTGAGAGGCGTCAACTGGCAGGAATTTTAAAATTTCAGTCACATTACTTCGAATTTTCTCCGCAGTCCCAAAATGACGTCAGTCGAAGGCATTTTTCACTTCAGGCAAAAGAAAAAAGTCACAAGGACTCCGATCAGGCGATTAGGGAGCTCCCGAACAACAGAAATGCTTTTTTAGTCCAAATATTCCCTGATGGAAGTGGCCTTATGATATGGGTCATTGTCATGTTGCAGCATCCACGTCTCTGCAATGTTCGGTCTCACTATGTTCACCATTTCATTTAGCCTTTCGAGAAAATGTTTATAAAAGTGTTGGTTGACAGTTTGTCCTGGAGGAACAAGTTCTGTATGCATGATACCCCTACGGTGAAAAACGCAAATAAGCCTTTCTTATCTTTGTTTTGCTCATTCGAGGTGTTTCGGTCAAGGAGATGTCTCATACCTTTGCCGTTTTCTCTCAGGATCGTACTCAGAGATCCAGTATTCGTCAGCTGTGATCACACGACTGAACTATTCGTTGTCATTGACAATCTTCTCAAGAAGATCAAAGGACACATTTCTTCGATGATCCTTCTGCACAGTTTTGTGTGTTTTCCGGCACCATTCTTGCACAGATCATCCACATGTGCAAATCTTCGGTCAAATTTTGATGTACCGTGGAAACATTAAGACGGCCTGGGTGACCGAACGGTTCGAGGCGCTCAGTCTGAAACCGCGTGATCGCTACGGTCGCAGGTTCGAATCCTGCCTCGGGCATGGATGTGTGTGATATCTTTAGTTTGGTTAGGTTTACGTAGTTCTAAGTTATAGAGGACTGATGACCTCAGAAGTTAAGTCCCACAGTGCTCAGAGCCATTTGAACCATTTTTGAAAACATTTAAGTTTAACAGGTCACGCATCATCCATTTTGTTAAACGTCAGATTGGTCTCACAAAAGCGACATTTGCGTCAGTTTCCGAAGTTGAAGGTGTCCATGATCGAGGTTCATCTTCAACGTTTTCTCTGCCTTCCAAAAATGATTTGCACCAGCGAAAAACTTGTGCTCTTCATAAGGAATGTTCCGCTCTAAATTACACTATTCCATTTCTGTAACACACAACACAGACATCACTTCACAGATATTGCTCTCAAAACTGAGCATCTGGAAGGTATGAAAATACTTGTCTACCTAAGCAGAACAACACAGTGTTACCAGATCGATCCCAGTGTTGTCAGTCTCATTACCTTTCCCATATACCTCGTATGGACAAAAGAAATTACATGTTGGATTAAATCTAACTCCCCTTTTACACAAATAACATGTAACCAGTCTGCTGCTTGCCTTGTTATGAGCAGCATAATTGAGTATACGGAGGCGAAAACACTTCTGAAAATTCTTCATGTCCGTTATTAAAATAATATGACAATAGCGTCGTAATGGTTGTCTTTATTACGTCTCCTTGAAGCAAAGTGGTGCAATCGTTACAACAAAGTAAGCATCATAAGTTTTGCAACCACGGCTAATAATTATCAAAACAGTTGATGAGTGTGGAAGTTCTAATAAACGTAACCTAATAATTTGTGCTTATTTTAGCACTAATAATAACGTCTTGTGGAGCGAACCGGATCACGACTTCTCACCTTCCATACTGAAAGGCTATTAGTCACTGCTCTGCCTGTTGGCGGTAAACATTTTTTGACATAAAAGATGTTCTCCAAAATGTGACATCTGTCCGCCAGGGCTGCCTACCGTGCCTCCCTCTACTGCTAGTGCTGCCATCCGCCACCCGTCAGTAATTATTGCATGCTGACGTCGAAAATAGTCGGTAGTGACATCAGTGTTAGTGGACTGTGCAATATCACATAACCTAATAAGTGAAGCTTTAAAATTTTTAGTGCACGACACACACAAACTTAGACTGAGTTCCCAGAATGAGATTTTCACTCTGCAGCGGAGTGTGCGCTGATATGAAACTTCCTGGCAGATTAAAACTGTGTGCCCGACCGAGACTCGAACTCGGCACATTTGCCTTTCGCGGGCAAGCGCTCTAGCATCTGAGCTACCGAAGCACGACTCAGGCCCGGTCCTCACACCTTTACTTCTGCCAGTATCTCGTCTCCTACCTTCCAAACATTACAGAAGCTCTCCTGCGAGCCTGGAGAACTAGCACTCCTGGCTTAGCCACAGCCTGGGGGGTTCGCAGGAGAGCTTCTGTAAAGTTTGGAAGGTAGGAGACGAGATACTGGCAGAAGTAAAGCTGTGAGTAGCGGGCGTGAGTCGTGCTTCGGTAGCTCAGATGGTAGAGCACTTGCCCACGAAAGGCAAATGTGCCGAGTTCGAGTCTCGGTCGGGCACACAGTTTTAATCTGCCAGGAAGTTTTAGACTGAGTTATCAGTTACATAACATTTTTCTCCTTTGTCAATCAGATGGCGGTTGGAAAATTTTGTATGAAGAGCTAGAGCTGTGACTGAAAGAGCCTCGATCGTAACGATCGCTGGATCAGAATAGTACCCAAAAGTTATTTAGAAACGAGGTCATCTGGTGTGGTGTGATGGCGAAAATACCATGACGTGGCTGAGAGCCTTAGCAACATCAACCATCTCTTATTGAGCATTACGTAAGTGGAGGTGGCCGTTGTTCATTTAAAGTCATAGATCATCTACATTATGCGTTCGTATTAGTTGTACTGACCTCTTACGAATCAAAAACTGCCTTTGTATTCATTTCTGGCATAATGTCTACATGTTTCCGCACCGTATCGTCTCTTTGATGTGGGTAAATTTTAGGACTGTTTTTCTGCTGTCGATGTTTCGCTCTTTGTTACCTTGTTTTGTTTCTTTTCACGTATCATAAAATATTTCGAATGTGGCCGACTCATAAATATTGACCAAAGAGTATATCCCCACAGGCGCAGAAACATTCATTTATAAAAAAATCAACACTGTATTCCAAATTCCGCTCGAATATGAAACTCATAGCTAAATGCTTTTATATTTCAACGCAAACTCCGACAAGCAAATAATTTTCAACAAAGGTGCGGAAGGTGGTTACATGGAGTGGTTTACCGCCATTCACATGTGTGTTTAGATATAAAGTAAGCACAGACGGTATGATCGTCTGTTTCCTTGCTAGCCTTCCATGTTAACTATGTATGTGTGATAACGTCTAAATACAGTCACGGTTTACGCATTATAATAACATACACCTGTAAATGTGTAATCACGTTGAGCTTATATTTATGAAGTACTAAATTTTCCCAGTTTGATATGACAGAAGGAGCGACCTGTTTTACTTGCTAAAACATTTCTAGAGCCAAAACCACATAAATGTTTCTATATTTAAAACATACGACAGACATTGCTGTCATCTTCATATGTAATTTTTTTTTGTATAAAACATGTTCATTTCAAGTTGGACATCACTCGGAGTTGTCATGTGGATAAAAACAGGTTTCTCATAAACAAATTATTTCAAAACGTACATTTTCGTACATACACTGCTTGCAGACTATTGTTACGACACAGAAACACAGTGCACCATAGCACATCGGTTAACATAAGCTGGAACCAGCCTATAAGGCCTGTATGGGGACATGGCCACTTACACAAGGTCTTTAGATATTTTAGTCATGACAAAGCTTTCATCATGTGTCAGCATGGCCACTTGGCCTGAGGTCCAACACAAAATGAGCACTATTCATAACAAAAAGATTTTTTAAGACCTGAAGATGATAGCAAAGTCTGTCGAAACGCGTTGTTTTAAATAAGGAATTATTTGTGCGATCTTGGCTTTAGAATGTTTTTATCAATTTGTATTGTACTTACGTTTGTGGCTTACATATATTTTTGCATTTAGTGGCAAAACTGACTCATTTATATATGAATCCGTATTGAAAGTTTTCTTTGTAATTTGCTGATTTAATTTTTTCAATTTCACTTCAATAATGAGTACAAAGGTGTCTCTTTTATCCAGACTAGGTGGGATCGTGGCTCATAAGGACTGCACAGGGCTGGATAATCCGGAATGTCAGAAAAAAAATAGAGTGTTACTGATTAAGTGCCACATACGCGCCTGTCATATTTATTTTCAGTTAAACACTATATCATTCTACACTGACGGAAAAGATCGCTACACCAAAACATAATTAATGCAGAGAAATGAAATTTCGGTAATACATTTGTCTAGGTGGCGCATTTAACTGAATAACATAGTAAGATGAATAGCGTAGTAAGATCACAGGTTAACGTAAACGCGAGATAAGCCATTGCAAATGTGAAATGCTGGTACATTAATAACCGGTGTAACTGCCACAATGCTGAATGTAAGCGTACGAAAGTACATTTGTTCTGATGTAGAGCTTTCGGATGTCACTTTGTGGGATGGAATTCCAAGTCTGTTACACGTGGTCGGTCATACAGGGACGGTTAATGCTGTTTGTGTATGACGCTGTAGTTGTCGTCCCTTGGTGTTACATGTGGTCACTGAGCACATCAAGGAACATGTCGACGCTCTAGAGCATGCTGAGTTACAACAGTGGAATGTGAATGATTGGTATACTGTGGAAAACATCCCATGGAATTCTATTCATGAATGGCGGCACAACAGGTTGGACTACGCGATTGGCGTTCACATTTGCAGTCACAGTGCGTTGGATAACGACGGACTTGCCCTGCTGTCACACGAAACCACGCCCCGTATAACAACTCCAGGTGTTATTTAGTTATTTACACGTCAAGGTAGATAGGACCAAATTGAGGAACCAATCTCAGAGGTCATGGAACGTGTCAGTACATGAAATTACAACATAAAAATAATAACAGACGAAAATAAGATGATTATGAACCCGCAAAATGTCAACTTTAAGTAAACGCAATCAACAATACAACAGGAGTCAGCTTAATTTTTCAAGGAACTCCTCGACAGAATAGGTGACACATGAGGAAACTCTTCAGTTTCATTTTCGAAAGCGCGTGGGTTACTGATAAGATTTTTGAATTCTAGTGGTAGCTTATTGAAAATGGATGCAGCAGTATACTGCACAAAAGTTAAGGAAGTCCGATCCAAATGTAGGTTTTATATCTGCCGTATATTAACTGAGTGAAAGCTGCTTATTCTTCGGAATAAGCTATTATTGTTAACATGGAATGACAATAAGGAATGTATGTATTGAGAGGCCAATTTCAAAATAGGGTCTCGTGAACAGGGATCGACAGGAGTTCGTGAACTTAACAGCACTTATTGCCCGAACCGCCCATTTCTGAGCCAAAAATACCCTTTTAGAATGGGAAGAGTTATTCCAAAATATAATACCATGCGACATAAGCCAATGAAATTAAGCAAAGTTGACTAATTTTCGTATCGAACGAACACTTACTTCAGATACCGGTCGAACAGTAAAAATGACAGCATTAAGTATTTGAACAAGTCCTGAACGTGGGCTCTCCACTGAAAGTTTACTGTCTATCTGAACAGCTAGAAATTTGAACCGCTCAGTTTCACTAATCATATGCCCATTCCGTGAAATTAAAATGTCAGGTTTTGTTGAATTGTTGTTGGAATTTGTAAAAACTGAGTCTTACTGTGATTTAGCGTTGGTTTATTTTCTTCGAGCCATGAACTTAAGTTATGAACCGCACTATTCGCAAACGAGCGAATCTTGCACACAACATCCTTTACTACCAAGCTAGTGTCTTCAGCAAACAGAAATATTTTACAGTTACCCGTAATACTAGACGGCATATCATTTATGTAAATAAGGAACAGGAATAGCCCCAACACTGATCCCTGGGGCAAATGACCTTTTGCTGTCTGCTGCTAAAGTAAGAGGTAAAATTATCATGAGCTACTCCAAGTATTCCGTAATGGTCCAACTTCTGGAGCAATATTTTGTGATCAACACAATCAAACGCCTTAGTTAAATCAAAAAATATTCCTAACCTTCGAAGACTTTTGTTTGACCCATCCAGTACCTCACAGAGGAAAGAGAATACAGCGACTTCTAAAGCCGAACTGTTCATTTTATAGCAAATCGTATGATATAAAACGAACAATTATCCTGACATAAACAGCCTTTTCAATAACTATAGTAAACACTGATGGAATAGACGTAGGTCTAAAATTGTCTACATTATCCATTTCTCCCTTTTTATAAAGCGATTTTATTACTGAGTACTTTAATAGTTCAGGAAACCGACCATTCCTAAAGGAAAAATTACAAATATTGCTGAGTACAGGGTTAACAAGTGCAGCACAGTACTTTAGTATTGTGTTAGGCAATCCATCATATCCATGAGAGTCCTTATACTTCAGTGATTTAATTATTGACTCACTCTCACCCTTTTCTGTATCACAGAGGAGTATCTCAGACATCATTCTCGGAAAGGCATTTCCCTAGAAAGTTATGTGATTCCCTGTAGAAACTAAATTTTTATTTAATTCACCAGAAATGCTCATAAAATGATTGGTACGTACTGTACATACACCTGAGTCGAAACATGGCCCCGGGAGTAGGCAACATTCCTTTAGAACTACTGACAGCCTTGGGAGAGCCAGTCCTGACAAAACTCTACAATCTGCTGAGCAAGATGTATGAGACAGGCGAAATACCCTCAGACTTCAAAATACTAACGCGGATTCTTTACAGACGAATGAAAAACTAATAGAAGGCGACCTCGGGGAAGGTCAGTTTGGATTCCGTAGAAATATCGGAACACGTGAGGCAATAATGACCCTACGACTTATCTTGGAAGCTAGATTAAGGAAAGGCAAACCTACGTTTCTAGCATTTGTAGACTTAGAGAAAGCTTTTGACAATGTTGACTGGAATACTCTCTTTCAAATTCTGAAGGTGGCAGGGGTAAAATACAGGGAGCGAAAGGATATTTTCAATTTGTACAGAAACCAGATGGCAGTTATAAGTTTCGAGGGACATGAAAGGGAAACAGTGGTTTGGAAGGGAGTGAGGCAGGGTTGTAGCCTCTCCCCAATGTTATTCAATCTGTATATTGAGCAAGCAGTGAAGGAAACAAAAGAAAAATTCGGAGTAGGTATTAAAATCCATGGAGAAGAAATAAAAACTTCGAGGTTCGTCGATGACATTGTAGTTCTGTCAGAGACAGCAAAGGACTTGGAAGAGCAGTTGAACGAATGGATAGTGTCTAGAAAGGAGGATATAATATGAACATCAACAAAAGCAAAACGAGGGTAATGGAATGTAGTCGTATTAAGTCGGGTGCTGCTGAGGGAATTAGATTAGGAAATGAGTCACTTAAAGTAGTGAAGGAGTTGTGGTATTTGGGGAGCAAAATAACTGACGATGGTTGAAGTAGAAAGGATATAAAATGTAGACTTGCAATGCCAAGGAAAGCGTTTCTCAAGAAGAGAAATTTGTTAACATCGAGTATAGATTTAAGTGTCAGGAAGTCGTTTCTGAAAGTATTTGTGTGGATTGTAGCCATGTATGGAAGTGAAACATGGACGATAAATAGTTTGGACAAGAAGAGAATAGAAGCTTTCGAAATGTGGTGCTACAGAAGAATGCTGAAGATTAGATGGGTAGATCACATAACTAAAGAGGAGGTATTGAATAGGTTTGGCGAGAAGAGAAGTTTGTGGCGCAACTTGACTAGAAGAAGGGATCGGTTGGTAGGACATGTTCTGTGGCATCAGGGTATCACAGATTTAGTACTGGAGGACAGCGTGGAGGGAAAAATCGTAGAGGGAGACCAAGAGATGAATACACCAAAGAGATTGAGAAGGATGTAGGTTGCAGTAGGTACTGGGAGATGAAGAAGCTTGCACAGGTTAGAGTAGCATGGAGAGCTGCATCAAACCAGTCTCAGGACTGATGACCACATCATCAACATACCTGATTTATCAGTAACAGAAATATTTTGACAAAGAACTGACTTTACATCGTAGACCTTGTGCTGCTGACCAGATATTTCCATCACAACTGACTACGATGCAGACAGGTTGGTTTCAGGTCCTCAAGAGTGGCAGAACCAGCTTTCACCAGAAAACACAACAGACCCACACTCTGCTCTCCAACGAGCTCTCGCTCGATACCATTGACGTTGCAAATAGCCATGGTTTGGGATCAGTGGAGTGCACGCTACAGGACGTGTGGCTCGGAGCTGCCCCTGAAGTAACCGGACTGTAATAGTTAAATGCATCACTGTGGTGCCAACTGCTGCTCATATTGCTGCTGTCGATGCAGTACGAAGTGCCAGAGCCGTCGCCTAACTCGGTTATCTGCCCTCTCGGTAGTGCCACACAGCAATCGGGAGACCGATCTTCCTGCGACAGTGCGTTTTCGTGACCACCGCTTCAACAATTATGTACAGTGGCTACGCTACCGCTAAGTCCTTTTGCAGTACCACAGAAGGAACATCCAGCTTCTCGTAGATCTGTTTCACAGCCAGAATCCAACTCGTGGATATATTTATAATGGCGTCTATGGCACATCAGTTCACTGCGTCCGTCTCGGAGATAACTAACGCTATACGGTACAGCGTGTTTTTAAAGTAATCCTGATTTGAGACCTTATAGTCGCGCTACTAGCGTCACACAAGTGGCGCGAAATGTGGATAGGCATAAACTTTCAGATGGAGAAACACGCCTACCAACTTTCTTTTATGTCCCTCAAATATTTCTTCTTCTTTTCTTCCGTCAGTGTATATTTTCGCATATGATGACTAAATACTGGAAAATAAAAAACAAAGTGACATCCACATTCTCAAATAAAAATAAGTATCATTTGATCTAGATTCGTATGTACATCACGATCCCGCAGACATTATTACGCAACATTCTTACGGCCGAAGTGATTACTACCTGCCGTTCTAAAGGAACCCTATAATTTGATGGTTATGTTAAGGTATTTAGATTGAGCTCAAAATTCACCAGCTGTTCCATCATCGCTGTTTGCATTGTCTAAAGACGAACGATTTGCGAAAATTTCGGCCCAGAAAACTACGTCTTTAGCATCTATGTCTGAGCATCCTAGAATGTGTGTATATGCTTCACCGACATAACGAGCTCTTTCGAATCAACACTGTCTGTAGTTTCCTTTCTGAGGATGCAAACTGCGTCAGTGAACTCATGAACGGTTGACTGTAGTGCCTTTTGTTTTCGTACGCTGTCATCATCTTTCTCTTTGAAGTCATTTCACACTCTGGAGAATTGGGGAGAGTTCAGTATCGTACAATACAGCTTGTTGTTAACTTCTGAACTTACAATGTGCGAGGATCTTTGTAAGTGGAATAAATTTAAATTTACTGATTGCCATCGTCGGTTGGTGCCGTTATTACTTACGGAGTATCAAATACTATGATACTATGTAGAACTTTTACTAAAAAAAAAACTATCAGGATGAATCAGAGATCCCAAGTAATGAGCCTGGATAACAGAGAATCCACTAAACTAAACGTGCGATATAATTAGTAGCCCGTACAGCTTTAGAGGATATGCGTCCAGGGCTAGTACGAATCTTCAAGTCCAACAATCTTATCGTCGATGTACCACTGTCTATAAAATAACATATCTAATACAGTTACAGGCGGGCAGAGCAACTAAAAATCGTTGGTGATGCCAAGTTTTCAAGTAAAGTAACAGTTTAATTCTCACTACAAATTAGCCGTAACACACTGACGGTTGGAACATCAACTTAATTGCTCAGTGAGCATGCTACCATACTAAAAATGCCCAAGTTATAACTGCCATATAACACCTTCCATTACATCATGTAAAAAGTTTTTTCAATATGCGACGCACATTTGCGGAAAATCTAGTACGCTGCCGGTCACAGAAAACCCAAACAACCTGTCTGGAGGCAGTCGTGCAAATCTTTCATCTCTCCCCGAATAAACTGTACGTTCTAACAGCCGTATTGTACAAGCACTTCATTTTCACCGGTTAAAACTCCCATTCCAACCGATTTACCAGTACAAATCAAACATTTCTCCTCAGAAAAAAGGTCCATATCAACCATCGACGGCATTTTACACATCCCAGACGTTTCTCTTAAAATAACAACGGGCCTTTTAGGCACAGCGGGACTAATTCCCCTTTTCTACGCTTCGTTCACCAGTTTCTAACTCAGACGTTGCGATTTAATGGATCAAGAAGCCCAGTCAGAAGACCTGACCTCTTACCTGAGGTTAATGATTGATATTTCCGGCCATGAGCTCATTTAAAGCAGTTGGTGTATTCCACAATATGAAGCGTTACAGCGGGATATGGGTGTGTCCATAACAGCAGGAGAGTCTTTCCGAAAAAGCGTATCTACGGGTTGGTGTTAACCACATGGAATATATTATGTGGTGTCGCCAGACGTATAGCTACCACAGACATTATGTCCCATAGCTTAAAAACGCATGGTCCAATCGTATTATTGAAATCACCATTTACGTTCGACGTCAATGCGCAGTAACCACTCACGGACGGTAGGGCAGCAGTAGCAGTGGAGGGTATACGACTCGTGTCGGGGAGACGCGGAAAATAGTGCAGTCGCAGTCGTAATGAGGAAACGGAGTGATTTAATTGAAGTCAGAAAGGCCATGATCATTGACTTTCAGGGCAAGTGTGCAAACATTTCCGAAACGGTGAAGTGTGTAAACTGTTCTCTTGCCCAGATATACTAAGGGACTACCAACAGTGTCTCGTTGACGACTGTTCTTTAGACGTTGCTTACATGGGTATCTGTACGTCTTGCAGCTATCCGCGCTGCAACAAGTGATTATTGAGGCTTTTGACACATGGTCACCTAAATGTGACTGGATAGCCTATTTGTCTCGGGGGTTTTCTAGCTTTAGCCATCTGCTTCATGTAATAATGATGGAGGCACTACTTTTTGTTAACACCTTGCTGACAGACGTTTGTAAAAATGAAACCGACATAAACTCACGAACTGCTGAAGTAGAGTGCTCTTGACAGTACTGTGCAACACCCCATGCACCATGGTGGTGACGCTTCACTGATTGGAGTCCATCGTGAGCCATGACGACTCAATAGCAACCCATAACTGGCAGAGTTTGCTCTGGCTTATGCCCCGTACTCGATTGCGTTCCAAATATGGTGAGGAATAAGGTCAGGAGGTAGATAATAGAGGGGGGGGGGGGGGGGTAGACCCACACATCACAAACATCCATATCATGTGTTATGCAAAATGTACTGTCAATGCTTAGGAATAATAGGGTGATTATTATGTAATTTCTTGAATTTTCATTCAAAATCGCAATTAAGCTTCGTAGTAATTAACAGTTTGAACGTTTATGTCTCCATCATCCCCACTCTCCATGAGCAACAATCCATGGGACATCTGACAAGTACTTATGGACGTTCATTTCTAGATGAAATGTTTCGCAGTGCCATTATTCAGAATCTTGTTGGCAATAGCGTTCGGGCTGAGATCGAAGGGCGTCGAAATCGTGGTCTCAGTGATGTTAGTTAAAGTAATGGATGCTAAGGAAATGCAAAATTACGCGGAACTAGGCTTTGATGAGACTTTAGTTGTGACAATGACCGTGGATAGTTCTCAGAGGCCGCAGTCTCGCGTGGCAAATATCAATAGCAACCGAAGGCAGTGGCGTAAACAAAGGGCGGGTCACATAGGCGGTGTCACTGCTAACTCCGCCACTCCAAGCTTTTTGTTGATGTTATAGGTAACGCATGATCACAAGCACTGTTTCTCCAATCGCAGACAATGCCGACACTGCCATAAATCAGAACACATAGAGCAAGTGTTCCGGCAAAAGAAATATAAAATAAATACTATTCCACAAAAGTATATAATTGAGAAAAAATTGGAAGTAAATATGATATCTCATTCTGATTCTTCACGTGCTCCTCCTATAAATCTGCACAGGAACCGTGGACGAAAGCGCGAGAGTCACAGAGTGACATGCACAGTGGAAGGTTTTGTTTATTCATATCAGCTCTCCTCTAATAGACGAACAGCTATATACTCCATCAATCACGAATTTGACAAATTGCAAACTGTTCATCTCTTTACAGATACGCAATCAGCAGGTAACGTTTCAGTTACTGATGCTTCCGACATATTAATTTATCAGGACATATACCAACAATTGCGGGACCACAAGCTACAAAAACCACACATGCATCGACAACAGCGAAAAAATCTCTGTTCTTGGGATGTGCACTTTGCAGTCAAAATACGGAAATGCGACTATATCAGTGCTATTCATAATAGTTCAATAACGCTAGAGGTGAATATTTCTTGCAGGGATACCCTTGATTTGTTTGCTTTATATATGCAAGACAATATGCATGTGATTGATACACATGTTTCCCATTCCAGCATTCATCAGCAGTCCGAAAAATATAAACATTTGGTCGACGGCAAATCTCGGACATGTAAAGAATTTATGCTCAAAGGGAGTGCTCAACCGAACTTTCACCGCGTCACGCCCGGTACCTCACACCATTTGAGAAGACGTTGATTCTGAAACTCAATACTGTGGTATATGTTGGTGTCTTAAAACTTATTTCTGCATGTCATTGGGCACCTCCTCCAGTTACCAAAAGAAAATCGGAAGTAAAATTAAACTTCAAAGCGACCGTTAATCGTTCAGTTTTTCATTATTATTCACTTCCACGTATCGAGGAGCCTAGTAGGTACGTGAATCTTCTCAAACCCTGATATAGCAGACGCTTACCTGCTACAAATACCCATGGATGAGCAGCAATGATGTCAGTGGTGGTCAATACGCACGTCGTCTTTTATCAGTCCCAGTGCCTTCTATTGGTAAGAACTTCTGCTCCAGCGTTATTTCAACCATTTCTCGAACAAATTACCCCGAAAGCTACGTTTTGTTCGAATTATTTGGATAAAATGTTTGTCTTCTGAAAAGCCCCGGAATAGCAACTCAAAAACTTAGAATCTCCTTTTCAAGTTTTACTGAAGCAGGACTCAAGAGCAGTCAGCAGAAAAGTTTTTTTTCGTTACTGAAAATCAATGTTTGGACTCCTCATTGACACCAACGGCACAATCCCACGACTAAGCATTTAGAGGACATCTGGAGATATTTGCTTCTAAAACCTTACGAGAACTACAGACTCTTTTAGAAAAACTTACAACATGAAGTACATTCCGAACAAAGCATAAAAAGGTGCTCCTTAGGATCGCTTCCAGCGTAAAAATATTCCTTCCTAGTTGACTGCAGAGCGGTAACATTAATTTGAAAAGTTGAAAACTGTGTTGTTTATTTTCCCATCTCTCATTCATTTTTATGCGCTTGCAGCTGACGCATTATGACATGGTTTAGGGATAGTTTTATCTCACAAGGATCGAAACGACTGCTCTATGGGTTTCACCTCTATGACGCTGCCCAGGTTCCACGTCAGCTAGGGCCTGCTTGTAAAGGATGCCTTAACCACCACCATAACGTCACGCAATTTCATCAGTGCCTACACTGAATTAAAGATTTTCTTGTGACTGATCATAAAGTCAGTGACTACTCTCTTTATCCGATGAAAGATGTGTCTGACTTTACAGCACAGGAACAGTAACCTTGGCCACTGGACGGTGGCGGCTATTTGGCAATGTATCGATATCACTATTCTGATGATGGCCGACTAACATGTTGTCGTTGGAGGGCAACGCCCTCTTGTGTGGCGGCCGGTTTGGTCGCCAGGATGAGCTGACGAAAGAAGTTGTAATGAGCTTTCCATGGGGACTCTTCGCCGTGGCGTTAGCTGTTGGCGGGTGACCAATATGTTAGTTATCGAGTACCGGCATGGCTTGTGCTGTGATTTATCAGAGAGCCACCGAGCTGACAGAGTATTGTTCACTGTCATTTTGGTTTGTCTTTCTGCCGTTTGTAGTCTTTGGACGCCCGTGTCTCCATAGTTTCACAGGAAATGTGATTGAAAGATCTCATAGTCATTTTATACTAATTCTTTGGTTGATATCTCATAATAATTTGTTTTATGCGTAAACTTATGTATCCGATATACTTGTGAACCTTTAGCCAGCGTAAAGCGCCGTGTTCCAGAAGAAAGCTTATTCTGAAGGTTGAAGGTGCGAATTAGTATATGCGTTACCTGCTCTTGTCTGCCTCTCCTTAATTTTTCTGATTTTTAAAGTAAATGATTGGTCATGTAATATTCAATTGGAGGCGCAGTGACATGTTCAGTATTACCAGTTACCACGAATGATTAATCGTTCATGTCGGAGTGTATGTCCGTTTTGCTATTTTATTTGCCCATTTATACTTTGCTATTGTTGTTTTGGTTTCTTTGAAGCTAATGGTTGGTTTGTGGGACTGAAGGGACTAGACTACTAGGGCCATCGGTCCCATTGAAGCTAATTCTAAAGGCCTATGCTCTCTAAGAAATTATACAGTGCTTCCGTTCTATTTATGTCGATGTAATGATATAGGATTTCGGGTGGTCATCATTATAAAAAAAAGGCGTTTTTCGTTGCGGCAGAATCGTCTCACGAAATTTTAATCACCAATTTTCTCCTCCGAATTCGAAAATATTTTGTTGAGGCCGACCTACATAGGGACAAACGATCATCATAGTAAAATAAGGGAAATCAAAGCTCACACGGAAAAATACGAGGTGTTTAAAAAGTATCTGACCTTTGATTTTCCCGAGCAAAATAGAGACGATAGCGCGGCGCCACTGTACACAGCAAAGGCTCTGAGCACTATGGGACTCAACATCTTAGGTCATAAGTCCCATAGAACTTAGAACTACTTAAACCTAACTAACCTAAGGACATCACACACACCCATGCCCAAGGCAGGATTCGAACCTGCGACCGTAGCAGTCCCGCGGTTCCGGACTGCATCGCCAGAACCGCACGGCCACCGCGGCCGGCACACAGTAAAGGAAGAGACCTTTATGCGCATGCGTGAATTTTGTCCCCGCATTCCAGCGCGTCTGTCGCTGCCTGTCGGTCGCTGAGTGAGGTGCTACAAAACGTGATCGTCGGATTATCGATTCTCTCAAGACGACTGCATCAAATTTTGTCAAAAGCTTGGTGATTCTCGAAGCGAAACGATTTGTAAGATTCAGCAGGTGTCTGTAGAAGATGCGATGGGTGTAACACAAATGAAGTAGTAGTTCAACCGATCCAAAATTGCCGCACATAGCGGAGAGTGACCAGCGTTCTGGCAGGCCCTTAACTGCTCGGAGTGCGGCTGTTGTTGAGAGGGCGCAAAATCTGGTGATGGCACATCGTCGTATGACCGTCCGGGAGATTGTCCAAGAGACTTGAGTGAGAAAAGATTATGTACATGCAATTTTGGGCGATGATTTGAATATGCACTGACAGGCTGCGAAATTCGTGCCGAGGCTGTTGTCACCGGAACAAAAAGACCTCCGTTTAGACGTGGCACAGGACCTGCTGGACACCACCAACACTGATCCTGGCAACTGCGTCACGACAACGCCCCCAAACATTCATCCCACTTGATCCCAAATTTCTTGGCCAAAACATTGAATTGCAGCCGTTCGCCAATCTCCCTACTCTCCAGACATGGCTTCTGGCCACTTCTGGTTGTTTCCAGAATTGAAGACCGCACTGAAAGGATTCCGTTTTGAGAGTAGAGAAGAGATAATGCGGAACACGACGACGGAGCTGAACACCATTCCAAAACAAGGCTTCCAGAGGTGTTTCCAGCAGTGCAATCACACGGGGCCTTCTTTGAAAGAGGTTAGGGTCCCAATCCCATCAGGTATTCGAAATAATTTTTCTGGCCAAAGGTCGGATACTTTTTAGACAGGCCTCTTAGGTATTCGTTTTTTTCCGTGTGGTATACGAGACTGGAATGATACAGGATTATTGTGAATGTGATTTGCAGAGTATCCATGTAGATGCAGATGTAGATGCAGAAGTAGATGTAGATGTAGATGTAAGTGGCTGAGATAAATTTTAGTCTGTTCGAGGACGCACTTGTTCTGTACGAATGGCTGTGGGCTAATGTGTGTACTGATGACCTTTGAATATCGTGTAAATGTCATTGTGGCTGTTTTAATGGTTTTCTAGAAACCAGACGTTATGAAATTGCTATCATATTGCTGAAGTTTTTTTTAAATATTTGTAGCTGGTCTGTTAAATGTTTTGGTTAACTTATTAAGAAGCATTTAAGCTGTCATGGCTTTTGGTAAGACTTCAGATTAATTCATTCTAGCTAAAGAGTTATGTATTTGATGCACGGCTGTCTATTGGAATTCTGTCTAATGAAAATTATTTTTACTTCACAAAACTGTCGTTAATAGTATCTTGTATTCCAATGCCCGGACCTGTTATCCAGGATCGGGCCCCACTTACTCTGCAACGTCGGCTTGCTTAGCTGGCTGTTCACGTCATTTGGAGTGCCTATGCTCGGCAGCTTTCGCCGCTGTCCGTCTTTCGCTCCGTTTCCTCCAGCCGCAGCTGCACTACTTAATGTTCCTGTTGATGTTGAGTTTATATTTGGAATAGTTCTGAATTTGTGTCCGTTAGCTCGTGCCCTTCACATTAAGCAAATTTTGATGTGAGTTGTGACCACAAAATATACCTGAATCTGTAACTTAATTATTCTTTTGTGCTTAATTATTCTTGTGTTATTGGAAATTGTGTTAAATGTTCAATTGATGTGTGTTTCTGGGCGTAACATTATATTGCCTAGATATTGGTGTTAAATTTTTTCATTGTTTTAAGTATGATATTAAATATTCTTTAATCAGTCAAGTTTAAATCATGTTTTTTTTTCACTTTTTTCTAATAATCGTCCTTCTGATCTGTTCTAGGACTATTGTTTGGATTTACGTTAGCCTTCATTAGACTTTATCCTTAGTAGATGCTGTGTCTTACATAGGGTGTTTCTTGCCTTAAGAAATGTTACGTCATCTTGGGTTAAATTTAACTTTAAATTTTCTGTAAATTATTTAAATTTGCATTGAATGTTAAATGAATTCCATGGCTTGGCGTTTTAGTTAGTAAAAATAAATAAATAAAGGCTACATTGGCAGCTATGAGACAGACACTGTGTAAATAAAATTTGTGTTCTACCAGTGAGTGAAGTGTATAAAATTCCCGTTGGTGCAGGCCTTCTCGACTTTCCTTCGTGACTGAATTAAGGTGCCGTAATTATCATCATTTCAGTCACGACCGCTGTCCAATTACTAGCATTAAATTCTTTGGCGCCCTATTGCGCAGCATGCAAGCGCAGACACTCTGTCTCGCTTACCTTTGCAAAGTCACTTAGAATCCGATGTATTACAAGATTTTTTCTCCTCAAACTGATCTGTCTGATTTATGTGCACTGCAAGCATTTGGCACTGCTCGTCGGTAGGATAGGTCAGTACAAATGCTCAAGAACCATATTCGTATGGGGTGACATCGAAACACGAAATCTATTTTACATGCAGCAGCACAAAGTATCATGCTTAAGGCAACAATTTTTCTCATCGGAATTATGTAGTATTATTACATTGCCCTAACGAACAAATTATTATAGCAAAACACCTTGAAACTCGTACGTAGAAGGCAATGGGGATTCGTGAGAACTATACAGATTGTGCGTCAGCATTGTTTGTGGCTGAGGCTGGATAAGCAGACACGAAGGGCATTGAAGTAACGCAACACATTTGTTTTCGCGGCCGATTTTCGTTGAAAGAGTGCAGAAATAGTTGTGGGACGTCGTGGGATATTCAAGTTTCAGCTTCTGTAGTTTAATAAATTTCCGATAGGTGGCCGCGCTGTACGTAGCATTCGAAATGGCGTCTGTAACGGAAGTGCGTTTCACACGGAGAACTACAATTCGATTTATTTTGACGGAAAGCCAAAACATTGCAGATATTCGTAGGCTCTTGCAGAGACGTGTCAGTGAACGAAAGCACACTGAGTCGTTAGGCGAGGCGTCTGTGATCAATTGCTTGAGACTGAGCTTGACTATTATTTTTGTTTTTTTCTTTTTTGTTTCTTCAACATTGACACAGGCGATGTAACGTGTATTCATCGCTTCTAAACGGAAACAAAACGGCAATCCATGGAGTGGTTCCAGGTCAACTCTTCTACGGGGACGAAATTGAAAGCGATACCATCAGCCGGTAGAGTGGCGGTGATGGTCTTCTGGGACTCTGAGGCGGCTGTTCTGTTTAAATTCCTCCCTCGTGGCGCAACGTTCAACTCTGAAGTGTACTGTACTATCCTCAAGAAACCGAAGAACTGACTACAGGATGGACGTCGCCACAAATATGCAAAGGATTTTCTTCGTCTCCATCACAACTCAAGGCCGCACACAAGTCTTTAAACCCGAGAGGAGCTTACAAAACTTCGTTGGACTGTTCTTCTGTCCACCCCACAACTCGGATCTCGTACCTTCCGACTTCCATCTGTTTGGCCCTATTAATAATGCACTTCGCGCGGGAAGAGGTACATGATGGCGTTGGCTCAGACACGTCGACCAGTACCATGTGAGCATGCAGGCGCTCCAAATAAGTTGGCGTAATGCCGTCGCAATGAACGGAGATTACGTTGAAAAACAGCTTTTTAGCCTAAAGAGCGGGGAATAATACGGTGTAGTTGAAGCAGGTTTTCGAACAGAAAAAAATGCGTTGCATTACTTATTGGACGCCCCTCGTAGAACAGATTACTGACTGCTGCAAAGCATGCGTGGAGAACGAGTCAGCGCCAAACCAAGATTTTTCAATTAACCTCGACCTGACAGTCCTTGGTAACGCATCCACGTTGATTTAGATGACTAATTGTCGTCGTTGCGTACAGCACTTATCCATTTGTATTTTCAGTGCAACCGACAATTGACTCTACGGACAATGGTCCGCAATTTCCAAAATTGAAGTATCAAGAATATCACCAACAAAATTAAGTTTAACACAACCAATGAAATTTAACACAACCATGCGGGACTGTTCCCTCCTCAAGTGAACAGTGAACCAGAACGTTTAGTTGCGGTTTGATTACTGAGATTCGGAACTTCGTGGTTGGCACTCGAGGGAAAATGTTCTGTTGTTGCTTCTCAACACGTGTCACACACTGTCTTTTCACGCCTCTTTATTGGTTGAACTTTTACCGTCGCCACCGCTCTGTGCTACAACGATCTCACTCTCGACACCGTGCTTCGGACCTCACTTTCAAAACGGAAATCGACACGAAACACAAAGTTTTTTGATGTGTCTACAAAACTCTTCCAGCTGAGAATCTGGGCTCATTGCACAGGTGACTGACAGAGTTCATAATAGCGTTCACAGCGTATCGAGCATCCATCGACGTCACCACTCCGTTCTCGTGGTTATTGTGGTCCTCCTGTAGATTTTCGTGTTTCAGAAGCGTTGCTTGTCTCCCAGACTGCAGCCCCCAGGCAGCCGTTTTTGGCGTCTGCCGTTGGGGCGCATCCGTCATCAGACGCCTATGACACGGAGGTCGACTCCTGCTTGCCTCCATCACAGCTGCCGCAAAAGCTGTAGTCATTGCCACATCCACCTTATCTGTTGCCGTTCAAAGCGATTGCAGTCATGGACATCGAGCCCAAATCATCCGTACGGCCTATTGCATCTCAGTAGCGCCAGTGCTGCACCCACCTGTGCCGTCAGATGGAAAACCTAACTTGGTCTTTTGGCAGATGTTCGCAGTGGTTTGAAGGCGAATGCTGGAACTCGGTTTGGGTGGGCCATCTACTATCGCGCCTTAGATCCATCGAAAGCATCACGGCACAGACTTTACAGACGACGTCGTTCGCATCGACAGTATGCTAGATGGTGCGCAGTTTTCGGGGTGTGGAGGCGGGGAGAAAGTCAAGACTGATGGTGTCCCTGTAGATCGCAAACCACTTGCTGTACGCCACTAGTAACTCCGTGGTAGACGATAAGTTTAAACCTATGACACTGTTCACCGAGATCTTTCCGAAGATCTCTGAAGAATTGGTGTCAGAGTTCTCTGATACAGCATGACACTAATTATTTTAACAGCTTGCCAGCGATAGTATCTCACTACCGTTAGCAAGTGACTCAGTTTCCATCAAGTACAATTCGGTAAGTGATCTATCACAATATCGATGAAAGGTTCGTTGCATACTCAAAGATATGTGCTCCGCATGTTTCAGCTTATAGATATAGTAAATAAATGTGTTAATATTTTATTCGTTTCATTTATGTCTGATGTGGTAAGCTACCTCATATATTATGGCCACAAGAGTACTGGCACTTTAATTATTATGGTTCAGTGAGAGATTATGAGTTAATGTTAAAGCTAGACGCTCCATTGTTTACGCTAGTGACTATTAACTAACTAAGCTATTTAAATTATTAACTTCGTATGTTATAAAGAAGCAGCTGCATCAACAGGACTGATATAATGCAATAACTGCTGCAGGGATTGACCAGATACCGATCACATGTCCCACAATCGCAGCTCGCTCGTCATACTGCCTGTACGCAGCTTACTTCTAGGTGCGCTAGATGGATGAAATGTTGGTGAGCTGTACAACCTCATAAATGATGAAAAGTCACGGGAGAGTTTGGTCCTGCGATAATTATGGAGGAGGGTAGGGCTGTCTAAAAACCCTCGCTGGTCAAAAAGGACCCACATGGTACATCTAGTGTTAAACTCATGGGAAAGAGCTGCATTTCGTGGAACCCGCCGATGTGGCCGAGCGGTTCTAGGAGCTTCAGTCTGGAACTGCGCGACTGCTACGGTCGCAGGTTCGAATCCTGCCTCGGACATGGATGTGTGTGCTGTCCTTAGGTTAGTTAAGTGTAAATAGTTCTAAGTTCTAGGTGACCGATGACGTCAGATGTTAAGTCCCATAGTGCTGAGAGCCATTTGAACCATTTGATGACTCTTTCAAGAAGATCGTAAACTAAACTAAGGAGGGCTTTTTGGTTCGTTGCTTGGTTTCCCTGGCTGAAGGATAGTGATTTCTTTCGCAGTTCTCCCTCTCATCTTGATTTCGGTAAGACACTCCTCCAGCCATTTATGGTGTATTTACCGTTGTTCAGGAGCATTTCCATATGAATTCCAGCAGTGTCGTTCTCATTTCCATTACAATAAATAGCCAAGAAAATATAGTTCGGTCGAGGGTAAATGTCTTCTCAAGCCCTGTGTTGATGTTTGATTCGGGTTGTGTCTAATTTGCCTCGTAGTCCAACCTAGGCATTTGTCAATGTGGGTGGTCAAATCCTCCAGACTTCCTTCTTAAAATGGCGTCTTGGAGAGGGATAGGAACTCTCTAACGGAAGAGTCCACGTTCCTTTATTATGTCATTTTCATTAGATGTTGTTTGATAACTGGTAAGTATTTAACTGTATGGTATCCATCCCTATACTACTGCAAAGCCGCGAGAAACAAAAAATCGTCCTAACGACAATTGGAATTGACTTCAAAAGGTTTGTTACTTAACTCGTTTGCGCATTACTGCTGAAAACCATATTGTTAAATCTTTTATAAATTAGTAATCAACACCTAATGAAAATCACACGTAAGAAATGAACTTGGGATCCACAATGAAAGCCTCATCATATATCTAAATTCTCAAAGAATGGGCATTATACATCTTCCGTTACAACACTACAGAAAGTTAAATCAGTACCTAGAGTAGACCTACATACCTTAATTTTAGCTATCAATTCCAAGATGTGTTACTTTCCGCGTTATAGTAGGTGGTGAATAAGCATTGTTTTCATAATTCCCGTATATACTCTCGACGTAACTAGCGCTTCCACGTCTCGTTATTACATGTTATCTTATCTGGAGTGGATTTCTACGTCATCAAGTATTTCAGTCTATCCCTCCTTCTACTAACTGGCAAATACGATAAATGACAAATAATTGAATCGGGAAATGCAAATTACGTACATAGGTCGATTACAGTTACTAATTTTTAGGTTGCTGGTTTTTTGCAGTAATTCAGATTGCGGTGCTAAATGTAGAAATATTATGAAAATGAAAACCGCGTACCTAATGTAATAGCACTCACAAGGAATGGGTGGAACCAGTAACTAGTATTAAGCTATACAGGTCAATTCTAGTTCCACTTTCCAGTCATTCCACAGTTGACTAATTAGATCATTTGTAGCAGATGTGGGCACTTGAACGTAAAATGATTCATGCGTTTATAATTGCTCTCTAAACTACCGCAAAAAATTACCAATAATGGAATCAGAGACTGTAATCGACCTATGTAGCAAACTTACAGTTACCGAGTACAGTATTGGTAATTTTTTTAGCAATAGCTTATAGAGTTATAACCTAATGCAGAAATACTATTATGTTTTGCTGCACAAATATGCTGCAAAAACGATCTAAATGCTGAACCATATAATGCTTGGAATCGGTGACGAGACTAGAAATGTGTAGCTTAATTTCATTTGTCAGTTCCAATGTTTATCACTTCTTGTGAAGAATCGTTACTTGTGTACTGGCTTTCCTTTTAAAATTTCTTTGAAGGTTTTTCGTAATTGAAGCTATTGTTTCATATATGTTATTATTTATTACATTTTGCTGTTGTTCTGTCACATTTTAGGTCCCCTCCGTCCAAAATACCCTCTTTCCTGCACTAGTCCCGTTAGATTCAATAATTGTTATTAAAAATTCACGCCATGCCATATTATTACAACCTTACCATGCGCTATATTGTAATGCAATTCAAAGGTTGTTTGTGCTTTTCTTACACCCATCAATTACGACACTCATTTATTTCAGGCAAGTATATTTCTCTTTTTTTTTTTAGTCTTATTTATTTCCGTTACCTTCAGTTCGTTCCGATATAAATCGTTGCTGACTAAACAATTGAATGAAATATAATTATAATTTTATCCTATGCTACTTTCGTTTGTTTACTAATACGGTAAGCTGCTTTCAAAGATTGCCTCTAGCGTCTTTGCTTCAGGTGTGAAATTATTGCTCGAAGCAGACGAGTGAAATCGTACAATATAAATTTTACAATCCATTTCTGGTACCTCGTCCTGCATTGAAGACGTGTTCCCAACCAAAAAGGAAGACTTTATGAATGTTTAAAGTGTATGTAAGTTCTCTTCGTACGTGTGTGTGTGTGTGTGTGTGTGTGTGTGTGTGTGTGTGTGTGTGTGTCTATTATCATTATAATTTTTACCGCAAGAGGTGTTTTACGAATAATCATTTAGGAGAGACGATATTTCAAAAGCTTCACCATATCATTTTCTTCTATCTGTTACGTATCAGAACTTTCAGCCACACAGAAAACTAGATCAGTACCTGAAATATCAGAACGCACTTCTGAATGGAAACGACGAGTTCTCTACACAGGGCTTTGAAAATATCGCTGTCATTGAAATTCCGATTGTGAAAAATATGTCAGGCGCGAGCAGTGGACCAGCAGAGATACAGGTATCAGACGAAAGCGGTAGTGAACTCAGTACAGAGGAGCAGCGTACAAAGCGCTTTTTTGGAATACAGATAGTTAAAAATTCGATAACTATGTCCTAGGACAATGCAGAAATTCTCTCTTGTGCAATCTATATGGCTGCCGACAGGGGAGCAGGTTGTGATACGCTAGCTACCAGTTTTTTCGCACAGCCCGAGTTGGACTCGGGTACCGTCCGCGTAAATGCTCGAGTCTTACTCTTTCTCTGCCCACAGTATGTTAAGCCATACTTCGTCGATCGTCCACTATCCTATACGTGGAAACAGTAGAAGGTCTTTCAGAACGGAACATGTGATACTTGCATATGAACGGAGTTTCCTTATCGTTTTAACAGTTTTAACCCCGTTGTAATGTTTCTTTCCTTTCAGGTGGATAAATGTGAGAGAGAGGTTTCAGTTTTGATAAAAATATGTTAGGCATGAATAAAGGCTTGCCTCGGGATAGACATCCTACAAATGCGATGGCACGAGGCGGTTAGCAACAGTGCAATCTCAGAATTCAGTCAGTCATCGTACTATTCAGAATCACCGTCGTTTAAATATCTATGCCATCGTGCATCGTGATCTTTTGATGTATCAGGCTCTGGTGGCTATTGTGCATCATCATTGTTTGAAGGCTCGTTGACCGTAAAAATACTATGCTCACTTCCATGCAAAAAGTGGTAATGGGTACAAATAGATTTGAAAAATCGACTTCTGGAGAATATAGTGCTTAAAAGACAAAACACGGTAAACAATCGATCTTTCTTTCGTCAAACAATGTGTACACAGTTTCCTGATACTTTCAACAGAAACATATGAGACCATTAAATAAAATTATTATGGCAATAACAGAGGTTTCTTCAACAACTGCCGACACGAGTAACTATGGATAAAATGATTAATATTCGATAAATCATACATGACTCAGAGCTAACGACACGTGTCTCCTAAAACATCGAGATATTAAATGTAAATGTTCAGGGACAGAGGTGGAAGTCTCGACTTCGTATTGCTGCGTTTGTTTCTCAAAGAACTTAATGCAATACAGAGGTTACTTATTACGCCCTATGCGTACTCTCTGTGACTTACAACTGCAGCCGAACATAACAGTCATTACACCAAATTTAGTTTTTGTTACCCAAAGCAATAGCAGTGCTCCAAGCGGACAGCAAGCAACATTTTTGAATACGGTTTCGGATAATAACGTTAATATAAATAGGTAAAGTATTTTTAGAGTAGGGAATATATATAGAGCTACAAAAAAATCGACAATAACGAAGAAAGGGACACCTTATTTGTCATTGTTTAATTTCGTAAGGACACTGGCAGGTAGGAAGCGGTACCTCACAGGATTTATTTACGAGTCTCTTGTAACGTAAAGATATTTACCGAATAACGTCGTTTTCCGTTAATAACAAATGCCAATGAAAACCAGAAGACCTTTTGTAGAAAGATGTCGTGTATCTACCTACCAAAGCGGAGTTTTGTTCTCTATACTTTCAGCCAAATCAATGAATGAGCAATGTAGGAAACCCATATAGAATGTAAAATTTACTTTATTTACCAAATAAGCCACCATACCTGTTGCTTAGAGGAAAACCACACAGTAGTGCTAAGTCGTCAAAAGCAATAAAACTGTTTTCCAACACAGAGAAAACCATTTCCACAGTTGTTGCTAAATCTGAGCCACAAATGACAAGAATTTTCGACCATTCGCTTTTGAAGCAAGCGTAATTCCATTTATCAAAATATTCGTGTGTTACAAAGTCGAGTGAAATTTATGAATGAACTAATCATTAGGCTCTGCAGAGAACTTTTAAGTATCAGGGTAAGTGCTTATGATACTGACAACAGGATCAGATGCTTTTCACGCGTAAAATACGTGTTTACATTCTCTTGCTTTCAGCGGAGTAAGCTGTAAATTTACACGTATATGCTAATCATGCATGACATACGTGTTAAAATTCTCTTGTTTTCAGTGGAGGAAGCTGCAAATGTACACGTATTAGAAAGTATTTCTCCATGAGCATATTATAGATTATGTATCTGAATCAGTGTGATTCCTCTGTTCTTACATGTAGACACATCAAAAAATTTTTTGCATCACCCCGGTTCCCAGAACTCCTGAAGATTGTGGAAATTGTATCACAGACACAGTCCCTTTCACTGTCCAGAGATGTCACTAAACCCGCCCAAAGATGTGAAGAACCATGCATGAGCAGCGCCTATTAGCCGGAGGGAGTCCAATAGCTGATCAGTTCCAGGCATTCCACCAGGAAGGAGGTACACTGCTCGTGTTGTCTGTAGTTCAACCATGTCAACCACGATTCGATAGCGTCCGTATTGCCAGGAAGGCCCCTCAACAAACGAAGTGTCCAGGCGTCTCGGAGCGAACCAGAGCGATGTTGTTCGGACATGGAGGATACACACGGAGACAGGAACTGTCGATGACATTCGTTGCTCAGGCCGCTCAAGGGCTACTACTGCAGTGGATTATGGCTTGGAGGAACCATGACAGCAACGCCACCATGTTGAATAATGCTTTTCGTGCAGCCACAGGACGTCGTGTTACGACTCAAACGGTGTGCAATACACTGCATGATGCGCAGCTACACTCGGGACGTCCATGACGACGTCCATCTTTGTAACCACGATACCATGCAGGTCGGTACAGACGGGTCCAACAACATGCCGAATTGACCGCTCAGGATTGGCATCACGTTCTCTTCACCGATGAGTGTCGCATATGCCTTCAACCAGACAATCGTCGGAGACGTGTTTGGAGGTAACACCTTAGACACACTGTCTTGCGAGTGCAGCTAGGTGGAAGTTCACTGCTGTTTGGGGTGGCATTGTGTGGGGCCGACGTCAGCCTCTGGTGGACATGGAAGGCGCCGTAACGGCTGTACGAACAACCCTATCGTACATGCCTGTGATAGATTCATAACGCCTGTTTTGGACTACGTGATCACCAACCACTCCGAGGGATCTACACCGAATGGCCGTTGACGTGTGGGACAATCTGGACCAACAGTGCCTTGATGAATTTGTGGATAGTATGCCACGACGAGTACAGGCATGCATCAATGCAAGAGGACTTTCTGCTGGGTATTAGAGGTGCCGGTGTGAAAAACAATCTGGACAACCACCTCTAAAGTTCTCGCTGTATGGTGGAACAACACGCAATGTGTGGTTTTCATGAGCAATAAACAGGACGGAAACGATGTTTATGTTGATCAGTACTTCAATTTTCTGTACAGGCTCCGGAGCTCTCGGAACCGAGGTGATGGAAAACTTTTTTAATGTGTGTATTTCACAATAATTCATGTCTCGTGGTAATTTACTAACGCATGAAACGCAAAAATGTAACAACTTTTTTGATTAAGTAGAAAGTTATCGATATTCAACATCGTCCTTTCGATGGATGTGACTGTCTGCTTCTGCACCACCTGGAGCGCAAGTGTCGCTCCAATCGTCAAACGGTAACAATTTTCGCACGAGAGAGTGTCTTGACTGTAGATATTAGACTCTGTTACGATTAACATGTGTACGTCTATCATCGATACTGCGTATATACTTTGTGATGTAAGAGTTACAGGTTGATGATTTCAGCGAAAAAACAGTAAAATCTAAATGTCTCTTTACATAAAACGGTTCACTGCCTTGAAAATGAAAATTTATTTGCGTTTACAATAGCCTCTATTTCAGATTGTAGTTAACCTCTAAATGGCTTTTAATAACATCTCTGCTTAGTTTAGTTTTGCTTGATGATCATTAGTTCGTAGTAGAAAAATAATGTAAAAGTCTACTACATAAAATATCGGCAAGTATTCTCGATTGGAACTCTTTTAAATTTCAGTCAAATATAGGTTGCCAGATCTATAACGACGTCGTACCTTTGAACGTGTTTTAACACTTGAAAAATTTAATGTTTCAGAGTAATTTTTGTGATTTCATTAAAAAACGCATAAAATGTTATTGCCGTAATTTAAAAACGAAATATGAAAATATGATTTCTGTTACATGACTAGCTAGAGGCGAAAGCGTGAAAAGTAAACGAAGGTAAAATACTCTTCCGTACACGTAAAGTACTGCTTGTAACACTTTTCCCCATAAGCCACCGCCGAAATACTAATCCGCAATAGTTAGCCCTTACTGAATTTCGTAAACCGACCACACTAACGCACTTCCATTCCACTAACCAAGGGTGTCGTGTTCTTCCCTGTGACTTGAATGCACTGATTACGTAAGTTTCTAACTACAAAAATTTATATATTACATCATTTTATTTAAAAGGAACTATGCTCATAAACGATCTATACTTGTGTGAAAAAATGTACTAACAAGTATGAAAAGAATTTACATTAAAACATTAAATGGCTACAAAGTAGAAACTGGGACAATATCGACATGGAAATAAAATGGTAGTCGACTGGTGAAAGTAATGCCGTTCAGAAAGTTGTACGTGACTGTGACACCTCGTAGTAGGCCAGTACTCACTACAATATTTCCCAGCTGGATGTAAAATCCATTCATCGTAATTCGACATCGTGCGTTTAACATTTGTATGATTCAGCTTCGTGACTAGCAATAGTTAAGTAAGTTTTTCATGAATATCGTCTTTTAGGTCGGTAGGTTACACAAGTCCCTCCCAAAATCATATGGCGCTCCTGCGATAACTAGAAATATCGGAGGCTTTGTCATATTCTCAGAAGCCGCTATTTGTTGACCAGCAGTAATGTACAGCTCAGTTCCAGTCTGTATCCATAACGTTACGTCATCGGCAGGGGGACGGGGTGAACTGCATTTACATTCATAACGCAGACAGTTGTTTGCATCTCATTACAGATGAGCTGCAGCAGTCTTCGGTTCGACTGTATTAATTAGTTATGATCACCGTGGCTTGTGGCACACTGTTCGCGGTTGCTAAAAAAAGTCGGACATGCCGGGCCATTTGCTGCTAATGGCTTGTTGGTCGATGCTGCCCGCATCTAGGCAGTAAAAGCAGCTGGCCACACGGAACCGGGCGAGTGCGAAGAACGTCGCGTCGTAGTGAGGTAAATGTTTTGCAGACCCAATATTCTGAACAACATTCATGTCATGTATATATTACTAATTGGAGTTAGGGTTCGGTAATGGAACTGCTGTAATGCAACGCAAATATAGTGCTGTTAACATTGTCTACAGTAGTAAAACAATTCATAGCGTACGTCTTTTATTATAGTTCGCCTGGCCATTCAGCTACGTGGTTACAGCAATCTCCTCTGCGACTATTTTGGTGTATGAATGTATAGTGTTCATTCTAATACAAGTATTTGTTAATTCAAGCAATAGTATAAATATTCTCAACACACGTTCGATACTTTAAGGTGATGTATAGTACGATTACGAATGGAAAAGTGTATTATTTATTATTCGTCGTAACACAATGAGGTTTTACACGTTTCTTCCTGGTATAGTGTATATGTACACTATGTTAATTTCAGTAATATGTCAAAGTGTCAACCCTGTATCAAAGTCGTAATACTTATATTCTATGTGCAACGCTTTTCTTGTATCGTTATGAAGAGGTTTTAATACTCAAGAGCATTACGAAGCTGCGTTTGGCATGTAATACGAAATGTATCCTTGCCGATTTCGTCAAAAACAGATATTTGTTCAGTTCATTATGACACGAAATTGGGATGGTAGGTTTCGAATTAAAAAATAGCAGTCACTTTTTCCCACAGAAGTTCCCTGCCGATTTTCTCTTCCAAACACTCAGTCTGAACCAAGGACATAACGTTGGTGGTGACAAGTAAATATCTGTCGTATTGCATGAATTATTTTAATAGATTAAAATTCAAGGATTAATTTAGTTGTTTGGCCAAACTCCATTTTGTGGATCTATTTAGTGAACGGTGTCGATCATTACTTTAGTAAGATCAGTCAGTGGCGAAAATTTGCTGTATCACTTCCAATATCTCTCAGCACGACAAGTTACATGTAAA
Organism: Schistocerca piceifrons; assembly: GCF_021461385.2. NCBI lineage: Eukaryota > Metazoa > Arthropoda > Insecta > Orthoptera > Acrididae > Schistocerca > Schistocerca piceifrons. The sequence goes on along the minus strand of NC_060144.1, from coordinate 292,237,995 downwards.
CTATAGTATCATAATCATTTTAAATCATATATCGAAAGAAGGTGCACCTCTTCTTCAAACTATTTACCACTACACACATTCTTATAGAATACCTTACTGTACTACCAGTCAGTACAAAATGTTTCGAGAGTGGATTAATAAACTTAGAGGACAATGAATATGCTGGTTTTCAAGCCTCAAGTGGTGTTCATATTCTCCACCAGGTGAATAAAGGCAATAGAATGTTCATTCAACAAATACACATCTTCTTCGGTCTTGGTGAACCGACAGAGACCCATTCTGCTCGTTGACGTTTTGGTATAGGGTGGTGGTGGTAACATCAAGTCTCTCCACAGGTAATGATCTTTTCCCGGAAAATAGTTCCTCGCGTTTTTAATTTCAGTCAGCTCTCGGCAGATGTAAACGTGTCGTCGTTTTCGTTACAGAGTCAAGACGGGCAAGAAAAACTTCACACATGGTTTTCTCTTCTATAAAACATTCTGACGATTGTCTTTAACACCCGATTTGTAGTTGTTTAGTTCGTTGCTGTACTGCGAATCGTGACGCAACTACTACGACACAATAAGGCCGGCCATCCACTGCTTAACACTGACTGCTCACAACTGATTGGTCGATTACACATCTGTTGATCACGGTTATTATTTCAAGCTGCCACCGTAGTTACTGCAATGACGTTGCTAATACATCAAGAACGAAACTAGTCTTGGAACTTTTTGTACGAATGCTGTATGTTCATTATCAATAAATAATCTATCACTCTTAGCGAATAAAGTTTCACATGTGATAGGAATATTCTTTCCTTATAAGCTCTTCTATTATGGTACGCGACATTATCTCACTAGCAACTCCACAGAATGAGATTATGAATGAAACTCGAACATTTAATTTCATTTTTGTAACATTAACTTAATAACGGTCACTGATGACGTAGGCGGCCCAAGTCTATCCTCCGGCGGTTCCTGGCTCGAACCGCGAGACCATGTAACGACCAGCTCCGTAGACACTTCGATTTACGCAGATTGCTCTTCCTCAGCCGCAAGAAACATAAGAATGGAATGAGAGCAATAAGTCTGAATGTTTTACAGATTTATTTCTCCTATAATGAGTCCCTCGCTGCCCCCCCCCCCCCCCCCGGTCGTTCTGCCAATTCCCTTACCAAAGAGGGAGGAGGAACAAACATTGTTTCCGGAAAACGTGTTAGCCTAGGGGTGGGAAACAGCTCCCAAAATGCTGAAAATTCTGCAATGATCAATGGCATAAGAATGCAGAAGGTATTTGATCTAACTGCATTAACGGTTCATAATTGTGTATCCACTGGCAGGTGGCATATAATTTATGAAGTGTTATAATGATTTCTCCATTAGGAAAGTACTCTTGATTAATGCCCCATTCGGATGTCTGGGAGCGGACTGCCAAGGAGTGGATAACCATGAGGGAAAGGTTTAAAGTGAATTTAGAACTTACATTCCACATGTGGGAACGTAAAATATGAGAAGTATGACCGTCCAACACATCTGTGCAAAGCTGCAGCGTGTCGACCTTCATGATCACGCTTGTCATTGTCAAAGAGAAATTCAGTCGAGTTCGTAGGAACTCCTTCCATTCTAAAGTGCTACTCCGAGTCTAACGGTGGCATCCAAACGTGTACACTATACGACAACTTCTTTCAAGGCAATATAACTAATGTAATATCAACGGAAATTAATGCAGAACTCGAATATCGAAATCTTCCCATCGTCTCACGGATTTGACAAGTGACGAATTTTCGTCTGCCCAGGTATCGAATTGACAACCTCATGTTTGACGTATCTGATTCGCCTGCCAATCACAGCTAACATTTCGTGCAATCATTGAGCATTCATCAAGTATGAACAAGTCAATACGTCTCTGAAATAGCGTGTTCCTTCTCTAGTTATTCGCCAGGCAATGACACATAAGTGAGTTGACGTTTCGGATCACTTCCACACGTAAAAGCGCGATGGCATGTCTACACATTTACCTTATTAGCTGCAACACCAGTTGGGGCAGCTGCAAGAACACCATCGGCCTTGGAGTACGCACTATGTACCAGTTCGCACATCGCTCTGAACACGAACCTTTACCAATTCCAGCGCCTCCAGAAAAGAATAAACGTAGAGATTGAACGTCTGCACGATGGATGTTTACAATGCTTTGACAAGATGTAGACTTTTCTTAGGTCGATTGTGAATTTATCGCGCCTGACTTTGTGTTCTTAAAAGGGCGATATGAAATGAGCTGAAATGTAGCAGCCGAGACACAACAAAGAGAGGCTTTACCGTGGTCGTAACTTCGCCAGTTTTAGTCATGAAGTCACAATCTTCGCTTCAAGAGTTATCACCCACTCACGACGCCTGTTCTCAATATCAATAGAGCTGCGACAACTCTAAGGCTTTACCATAGATATGTTTACAAAATTGCTTCTGCAGCGTCTTCTCACCAAATGTCCTGAATTTAGTACGTGGTTCGAAGGAGACCATTTTGTCAGTTAAATATCTCATCCGAGCAACTTTTTATTTGCAAATCGCCTAACCTTTAGAATTGAGAATGACCATTAACTTAATATCAAAAATGGTTATCACGAAGAAGATGAAATGAAATTCGGCAACCTTGGAGGCAAAACAACACATAGGGGGAGAGCAGAATGGGGCGCTCCGCGGAACTCACGGACTTCGAACGTGGTTCAAATGCTTCAAATGGCTCTGAGCACTATGGGACTTAACTACTGAGGTCATCAGTCCCCTAGAACTCAGAACTCCTTAAACCTAACTAACATAAGGACATCACACACGTCCATGCCCGAGGCAGGATTCGAACCTGCGACCGTAGCGGTCTCACGGTTCCGAAATGTGGCGCCTAGAACCGCTCGAACGTGGTCAGGTGATTGGGTGTCCCTTGCGTCATATGTCTCTACGCGAGATTTCCACACTCCTAAATATCCCTAGGTCTACTGTTTCCGATGTGATAGTGAAGTGGAAACGTCAAGGGACACTTACAGCACAAAAGCGTACAGGCGGCCCCGTCTGCTGAGTAACAGACACCGCCGACAGTGGAAGAGGGTTTTAATGAGTAATAATAGACATTTATATAGACAATCACACAGGAATTCAAAACAGCACCAGGATCCACTAAAAGTAATATGACAGGCGGGAGGTGATAATACTTGGATTTCATGGTCGAGCGTTTGCTCATAAGCCGCACATCACGCTGGAAAATGCCAAACGACGCCTCGCTTGGTACAAGGACAGTAAACATGGACGATTGAACAATGGAAAAACGATGTGTGGAGTGACGTATCACTGTACACAATGTAATTATCCGAAGGCAGTGTGTGGGTATGGCGAATACCCGGCGAACGTCATCTACCAATAGTAAAATTCGGAGGCGTTGGTGTTATGATGTGGTCGTGGTTTTCATGTAGGGAGCTTGCACCCCTTGTTGTTTTACGTGGCACTATCGTAGCACAGGCCTACATTGATGTTTTCAGCACCTTCCTGCTTCCCACTGTTGAAGAGCAATTCAGGGATGACCATTGCCTCTTTCAACACGATCGAGCACCTGTTCATAATGCACGGCCTGTGGCGGAGTGGTTACATGACAATAACATCCCATTAATGGATAGGCCTGCATCAAGTCCTGACCTGAATTTTATACAACGCACCTTTTTGGTGTTTTGGAACACCGGCCGACATCGATACCTCTCCTCAGTGAAGCAGTCCGTGAAGAATGGGCTGTCATTCCCCTAGAAACCTTCCTGCAGCTGATTGAACGTATGCCTGTGAGAGCGGAAGCTTTCATCAAGGCTAAGTTTGGGCAAACATCGTGTTGAATTCCAGCATTGCCGATGGTGGGCGCCACAAACTTTTAAGTCATTTTCAGCCAGGTGTCCGGATACTTTTGATCACATAGTGTAGACCGTTGTTGTGTGTGATACGTCCTTTCACCGTTTCCCAAACTTAGTTTGGCTCTGAAAATTAGAAGAATGATCCAGATTAATTCTCCGTCAGTTCAACAATTATACTTTTTTCGTATTACCCGATTTACATTCCAGCGATTAAACATTTTTTTTGCGAAAGTGGACCTCACACTGGTCGGTTTGATTTCCCATTTGTCCACTTTCCACTTTTGTCTGGCAAAGAAAATTTTTACATAATTGTTTCATCAAGTCACTAATCTTTTCTTAATTACCGTGACTACTTTAATGTGAATAAACCCTTTATTGGAAAGTAGAGGTAACGCTGTCTATCGATACCCTGCGTGCCCATTTCTCACTCTCAATTTTGCTATGAAAATCAGGACAATGTACCACTGTGTATGGGTGTATTATTGGGCGTTATTCTTACGCTACACTCACAAATTGTGTCAAAAAAGGAGCGTTATTGATATTCCCAGTAGTTAGTAAAACCATCATTGCAAGTTTGAATCCGGCCCATTTCTTCATCACGGTCAATATACCTTCTAATGTTTCGGCAAACCGGCAACTACACGCTGCTAATTGTAGGAAGGGGCACCATGTTGTTGTTGTTGTTGTTGTTGTTGTTGTGGTCTTCAGTCCTGAGACTGGTTTGATGCAGCTGTCCATGCTACTCTATCCTGTGAAAGCTTCTTCATCTCCCAGTATCTACTGCAACCTACATCCTGCTGAATCTGCTTAGTGTATTCATCTCTTGGTCTCCCAATACGATTTTGACCCGCCACGCTGCCTTCCAATAGTAAATTGGTGATCCCTTGATGCCTCAGAATATGTCCTACCAAGCGATCCCTTCTTCTAGACCAGATGTGCCACAAATTCCTCTTCTCCCTAATTCTACTCAATACCTCTTCATTAGTTACGTGATCTACCCATCTAATCTTACGCATTCTTCTGTAGCACCACATTTCGAAAACTTCTATTCTCTTCTTGTCTAAACTATTTATCGTCCATGTTTCACTTCCATACATGGCTACACTCCATACAAATACTTTCAGAAACGACTTCCTGACACTTAAATCTATACTCGATGGTAACAAATTTCTATTCATCAGAAACGCTTTCCTTGCCATTGACAGTCTACATTTTATATCCTCTCTACTTCGACCATCATCAGTTATTTTGCTCCACAAATAGCAAAACTCCTTTACTACTTTAAGTGTCTCATTTCCTACTCTAATTCACTCAGCATCACCCGAATTAATTCGACTACATTTGATTATCCTCATTTTGCTTTTGTTGACGTTCATCTATACTCTCGTTTCAAGACACTGTCCATTCGTTCAACTGCTCTTCCAAGTCCCTTGCTGTCTCTGACAGAATTACAATGTCATCGGCGAACCTCAAAGTTTCTATTTCATCTCCATGGATTTTAATACCTATTCCGACCTTTCTTTTGTTCCCTTGGCTTGCTCAATATACAGATTGAATAGCATCGGGGAGAGGCTACAAACCTGCCTCACTCCCTTCCCAGCCACTGCTCCCTTTCATGTCCCTCGACTCTTATAACTGCCATCTGGTTTCTGTACAAATTGTAAATAACCTTTCGCTCCCTGAATTTTACCCCTGCCACCTTCAGAAATTGAAAGAGAGTATTCCAGTCAACATTGTCAAAAGCTTTCTCTAAGTCTACAAATGCTAGAAACGTAGGTTGGCCTTTCCTTGATCTAGCTTCTAAGATACGTCGTAGGGTCAGTATTGCCCCACGTGTTCCAACATTTCTACGGAATCCAAACCGATCTTCACCGGGGTCGGCTTCTACCAGTTTTTCCATTCGTCTGTAAAGAATTCGCATTAGTATTTTGCAGCTGTGACTTATTAAACTGATTGTTCGGTAATTATTACATCTGTCAACACCTGCTTTCTTTGGGATTGGAATTATTATATTAGAGTTTTGTCAGGACTGGCTCTCCCAAGGCTTTCAGTAGTTCCAATGGAATGTTGTCTACTCCCGGGGCCTTGTTTCGACTTAGGTCTTTCAGTGCTCTGTCAAACCCTTCACGCAGTATCATATCTCCCATTTCATTTTCATTTACATCCTCTTCCATTTCCATAATATTATCCTCAAGTACATCGCCCCTGTATACGTCCTCTATATACTCCTTCCACATTTCTGCTTTCCCTTTTGTGCTTAGAACTGTGTTTCCACCTGAGCTCTTGATATTCATGCAAGTGGTTCTCTTTTCTCTAAAGGTCTCTTTAATTTTCCTGTAGGCAGTATCTATGTTACCCCTCGTGAGATAAGCCTCTACATCCTTACATTTGTCTTCTAGCCATTCCAGCTTACCCATTTTGCACTTCCTGTCGATCTCATTTTTGAGACGTTTGTGTTCCTTTTTGCCTGCTTCACTTACTGCATTTTTGTATTTCCTCCTTTCGTCAATTAAATTCCGTATCTCTTCTGTTACCCAAGGATTTCTATTATCCCTCGTCTTTTCACCTACTTGATCCTCTGCTACCTTCACTATTTCATTCCTCAAAGCTACCCATTCTTCTTCTACTGTATTTCTTTCCACCATTCCTGTCAATTGTTCCCTTATGCTCTCCCTGAAACCCTGTACAACCTCTGGTTCTTTCAGTTTATCCAGGTCCCTTCTGCTTGAATTCCCACCTTTTTGCAGGTTCTTCACTTTTAATCTACAGTTCATAACCAATAGAGTGTGGTCAGAGACCCCATCTGCCCTGGAAATGTCTTACAATTTAAAATTCTTCAGTCTTTTTATTATGGTCTCTTCCCTCTTAGCACTCCCCTCCCAATCGGATTAAGAGACTAGCCCGGAATCATTTGCCAGTGGAGAGATCATCATGAAACTTTTTCAGTTACAGGACACATGCCCTGTGGATACACATAATGTGTCTTTAATGCACGGGTTTCTATAGCATTTTGCATGCTCATGCTGTTGATTCTTCCGCCTTTTAGGGACAGTTTTACACTCCAAGAGCAAGATAGTGCTCTGAATCTCTGTCCGCTCCTCCGAGTTCTTTGACAAGGTTGTTGGTAGAATGAGGATGACTTGTTATTCTATAAGTCTTCGGCCGTCATTGCTGATGATGTTTGTTCAAAATTTAACCAATGGTAGTGTTCCAACCTGAGTCCGAGAACGTTTTGATTACTAATGAAAGACGCTACCCTGTTTCTTTCGGTTTTCATTTTGTTCATAATTGCTTGCTGCATTTCGTCAGGACCTACTTCACACGCCACCCGTTCAAGTCCTCCATCGTTGAAGCCTTCAATCGTGCTTTTTTTTGTGGAGAGGGCAGCCAGCCCTCTGACCGAGTACCAAGTACGTTAAACTTCTGTGCCGGCACCCCTAGACAACGGGTGCTATCCACGAAGACATTACAAGCACCAGTTTGCACCAAAAAAGAACACATAATTTTATACCACGTCTTATTTACTTATCTCTCCTTAGAAATAAGATTGCCATATCACTTCTGTCATAAATTTCTTATTTATTAGATTATCTTCAGCTCTCATTTTAAGTCCGTAACTTGGCTCCTTTCCTTGTTCACATATCACATTGTGTCCCAATATATATCTTCATATGAGACTACTGCCTTAATGCTACAGATAGGTCTATTCATACTTTCAAAATTTTATAGAAATAAGAAAAATAACTCAGTCCAACTGCTCTGTGCTATTCAAAATTTAGCGCCTTACTCCCCCATGAGCTACCGACCTTACCGTCAGTGAGGTAAGCCTCAGCGACATAGATAGCCGTACCGTAGATTCAATCATAACGGAGGTGTATCTGTTGAGAGGCCAGACAAACGTGTGGTTGCTGAAGAGGGATTGCAGCTTGTTCAATAGTTGCAGGGGCTACACTTTGGATGGTTGACTGATCTGGCCTTGTAACATCAATCAAAACAACCTTACTGTGCTGGTACTGCGAACGGCTTAAATCATGGACATACTACAAATCATGATGGGAACCTCTTGGGTAAGATATTCCGGAGGCTAAATAATCCCCCATCCTGATCTCCTGCCGAGAACTATTTAGAAGGATGACGTCTTCACAAGAAACAGAACAGGCGTTCTACGGATGGAAATGTAGAACCTTAGATCACTTAATCGCACAGGCACCTTAGAAAATTTGAAAAGGAAAAGGGATAGATGGAATTTATATATATGGTGGGAATTTTGAAGTTCGGTGGCAGAAGGAACAGGACTTCTGGTCAGGTGAATAAAGAGCTATAAATACAAAATCAAACAGAGGTAACGTAGGAGAAGATTTAACGATGAATAAGAAAAGATAAATACAAGTAAGCTACTATGAACAGCATAATGAACGCAATATTGCAGCCAAGATACCGGAATTCGATAGAAGGAGAAGGAAGAAAAGGAGAAATAGTAGGTGAATAGGGACTGGGGGAAGGGACTTAAGAGGACGCTGCGTGGTAGAATTTTCCACAAAGCATAACAGAATCAAGCAAACTCTTGGTTTAAGAATCCTGAAAGAAAATTTGTGTACGTGGAAGACACCTGGATAGACCAGAAGGTTTCAGATTCTTTTTAAAATACTGAGACGGAGATTTGGGAGCTAGATTTTAAACTGTAAGAGATTTCTAGGGGCAGAAGTGGACTATGACGACACTTTATTGGTTATAAACTGTAGATTTAAGCTGAAGAAATTGCGAATGGGCAGGGAATTAAGGAACTAGGACCTGGATAAATTGGAAGACCCAGAGGTTGCTGACAGTTTCACAGGGAGCATTAGGTAACAGATGACTAGAACAGGGAAAAGGACACAGTAGAAGACGAAGAGTAGCTTTAATGGATAAAATAGTAAATGAGCAGCGCTTTTGTTCTACAATATTAATTTTATTGTGTTAACTTGTTATAGGCTTACAAGGCCATCTTCAAACGTTTATGGAATATTGTCACTAACGAAGTTACAACGTTTGTAAACAACACTGGAAGAGAAGTTAAAAGTCTAGATTGAAGCAGGAACGTACAGTAAATAACATGTCTGGCAATGTGGTGGTAATGCAATGTAAAAAGTATATCGTTGAACAGTACATAACTAAAGAGGGACTAAACGGGAAAATATTTCAACAGAAAACATGAACAGCAAGCCTACGTAAAAGTTTAATAATAAACAAAACAATAAAATAAAATAAAAATTTTATTTGACAAGACTACTTCAGGAGGTATAAAACATGGAGACTGATACACAAACCAATTGAAAGGAGAAAGAGTCGTCAGTTTAAGTATGGAATATGTAAGGAACTTAATCAATATCAATAAGATAAACAGAACTGAATAAATGCAGGAAAATGGAGCAGTGTGATGGAACATACAGTGAATGCAATGTTTGAGAGTGTGTTGGCACTGTATTTTAAAAGTTAGAAAAGGCTGAACAGAGCGCAAATACAAAAGAAGCAGATAGGAAAAACATTAACGTTAGACTCAACACTTCGATTATGTAACAGTTTGCATTAAATAAATGAACCAAGTAAGATAAAAACAGTACTTGATGAGACAACTACAAGAGGTATTAAACATGGAAAGTAATGAAAGTACCAGTTAAAAGAAAGCCTTAACAACTACAGTCTATATGGCTTACATAGACAATTTCAATAAAATAAAAGAACTCAATGAATACATGAAAATGTAGGAATATGTAGGAACAGACAATGTGAGAAGTAATGAAATTCAGACATGATTATGTGAAGTTCAGGAGAGGGGAAGTGTTGAGCTGTGTCTGGTCATTTAAAATGGTTCAAATGGCTCTGAGCACTATAGGACTTAACATCTGAGGTCATCAGTCCTCTAGAACGTAGAACTACTTAGACCTAACCAACCTAACACACATCCATGGCCGAGGCAGGGTTCGAACCTGCGACCGTAGTGGTTGCGTGGTTCCAGACTGAAGCGCCTAGAACGGCTAGTCCACAGGGGCCGGCTCTCTTCATTTAGAATTAAATCTGGACTGTAAACTAGATGTTGGTTAATATCCAGGGCTTCCAGCAGCTTGAGTTTATGTCTTTGTTTGTTAAGTGAAAGATATGAGACGCTGGCTGGTAGTTGTGACTCTCACTAGCTACAAGCCCAGTGAATGAGGAGTCAAAATTCTGCAACGTCCTGCTGAGTACACGTTCGGAGAGCCTAGTTGCTGTGTCTCGGCCTGACTGACCAATGTAAAGCTTGTCACAATCAGAACAGGTGATTTTGTATTCCACACTGTTGGCTAATAACTGCATCCCATCTTTGCTATTGAAAATACACTGGGCTGTGGTGTTCTTAACATGGTAGGAAAGCGTATACTTGCATGCTTTCTGTGGTTTGGCTACAATCTGTGATACCTCGCCTAGATATGTTAATCTATACCATTTGTTGTAGACAGTGGATGGGGAAGCAGATGGAGCATAGAGGAGGGGTATAATATACCGTTTTGGTTTCCTATGCAAGATGTCGTCAATAAGGCATGGACAGCAGCCATTGGCTGAGGCAATAAATTTTATTGTATCTAACTCTGCTTTAAAATCATCTGCAGACATGAGGACGGACATGAGACGGTGTATCATTGAGTTGAAAGCTGCATGTTTGTGAGCTATGAGGTGTTGTGAGCGAGAAGGTATTTGTCTCTAGTTGTAGTTTGCCCATAAATTTCGAAACAAAGTGTCAGTGTAGTGAGGTCAATACTGAGATCCAAGAAGTTTATAAATTTGTTGCCATTCTCCATTGTGAACAGAATATTTTTATGTTGACTGTTTAGATTTTTCAAAAATGTGTTGTCTTGTAGTACCTGTCCACATACACAGGACATATCTACATATCCAAACCAGTATTATATCAGCTGAAACACTTAAACTTAGATCAGTATAAGCGTTTGTTAACGCGTCACTCATTCATACATACTTCTGAGACTTATCGTGTTTATATTTTTATCAACATAGATAGATAGCCTTAACTCTTCTACATGAGACAGTATCTGATTTACTACATACTTATTTGATAAAAATCGTTACACACATGTTGACAAGTTCATTTGTTAAATACCATTCTTTATAGAATGTCGATCAATCCGTCCCTTCCCGATATCCCACACTCTCGACAAACCTGCACCTAAATACCAATCTGGACCGCGCCGTTCGGTTCCGATTCCATTTTACAAACTTATCCTAAAAATGACAGTGGTCATGTACTTATTCTTACTCACCACAGCAAGTGGGCATCTACCGAATAACAGCAACTGGCGAACAATGTATTCTAGTTACAAAATAGTATGAAGATTCATTTAGTTGCACATAGGTAAAGCATCTCAAAGACAAAATTATTCACTTTATAAGGACAATCCTGTTAACTTTTATTTTGCCTTAATTCATCAATCATTTGAAAGCATTCAGCGGCGCTTAACTGAGCAAGTAGTAAATATTACCTCACGTAAAGAAATTTCTGAGTCACTTTCTATTTCTTTACTCCTGTAAAGTAGTGTTTTTTTAATCTCAGTGTTAGTAAGGTCCTTTAATCTTCCTGGTAGTGGGCTATCCCATTAAATAACTGATTTAGACATAAATTGCAAATACACATGCAGGTTGTCCATTATTTGTCTCACGTTTTATGATATGTGTAATGTGTCATGTTTGTGTCAGAATCTGGATGACGATAACCATTTGGGTTTCCGTCAGTCTTATTTTATGGGTATAATATGGGCCGCGCTCTGTTTGTCGAGTAGAGGCAGCTGCAGTGCGATCGCTCGCGTCAGCGAAACGACGTCTCCGATCTGTGACGTGGCTATGATTATTTAAGTTGACTAAAATGGCAACCCTAGCAATCGTAGAGATCTGAATGAATGCAAACTCTAAATTATTTGTCCTGGGAGTCATATCTGGAAGCTGGAGAGGTCTGGAGAGATTGGCCGTTCTTTCCACCAACCTGTCGTCTTCTAAATTTGTCTTGGGATCTTCTTCGGCGGAGACTCGATTCGAACCTGTGATTGTGCTTTTTGCGGAATGCCGCTTGCCCAGATTAGTCTCTGTATCTACAGATGACAAGATCTGTAGTACTGACAATGATGTTCGGCGACACTTCTCATTGATGTATCCTGTTTGGTTACTACTCAAATATTCACACATTGACACTGTCTTTTACAACATTCGACGTAACTTTCTTAATTGAATGGTAACTTATCCACCAAGCTTCCGAAATATGACACACATGTCAGGCTCTCACATAATCACATCCAAATAACGCCCGAAACAGAGATAAATGTCCGGCCTTCCAGAACGCCCGAAACAGACTGGCTAGCGCAGCCGAAGTACTTCGTCTCCCAGGTGCGCCAAAGCGATCCGAAGGTGCCTGAAGCACTTCGGTAGCAATATCGTTACTCTTTTGTTTCTCGAAACTAGTGATTTTTAATAAACAAAAACGACAGACTATTAGGATAACCATGAGGGACTGTCATACTGAAAACTGGGCTAAATACTATGAAAAGTATATAAATAATTAATAAGAGAAGTTTGGCTGTCTGGCGCCTAGCAGCCGAACGTGCCGACAAATCAGAAGCAAGTTCAGTACAATGGGCGGACTCTCCCATGGGAGTCGTACATACTGTACTGTTTGTCGTTGGTACCTCATTCGGCTTTTGTACCAGCTGCTACTTCACATGTCTCTTATCAAGCAGCATCAAGGCGAGCTTGCAGCAAAATAAAATACTGGGGGTAAAAGCCAGGAATATCACAAAACGCTTATACGGATCTATGTTTAACTATCTCAACTAATAAAATAAGTAAAATTTCTGTAGTCATAAAGGTCAATATTTCAGGCTGCTTGTATTTCAGTCTGTCAGAATAACAGGAATTGTTGCTTCTGCCTCCATACTCCTAGCCGTATGGTTATGTGGCGACACATTACTACACCGCACTTCATCAAAATAAATATTCTCGTTGGATACTGGACTAGGTAAACGTCACAGACCTCAGTTACCTGAGTTGCCGGGAATATGTCATTCCTAATCTGTTGCTTTACAGCGTTTAATTCCTTTTCTATGTTACCTCGCTCACCTTTAAGGTGAGTTTAGACATTTTCCTGCCATTAAAGCAAATTGTGTGTTAAAGTTTCTTGCGTCTGGTCCAGGTCGCTATAGATGATTTGTGTAGAATTGTTTTTGTTCGGTGCATGTTTCGGTGAACTGTTCAGATTGATATTCTACTTTTACTGGGTGTTGAAATATGTATCTCAGAGTTTCGTGCTCTGATTGCAAAGTACTAAGGGTTCAGGAAAACCTCTAATGGTGTTTTTCAAGACAAATCTCACTTGTTACAGTTTCTGGATCACCTCGCAAGTCGTTGGTAGCGTGACTAGCTAGTCGCTTTTTAACTACTTCGTCTGATTACTTACATGTTCCTTAATTTGTGGGACCTGACTAGATAAGCTATCTTGTTGTTGTTTCACAGAAGCATAGTCATTAGCCATAGTTTCCTGTCTCTGATTCGTTGTACCTATTCCACTTTTTTCCAAGGGTAGCTGCTTAGTAGGATCTGTTGCTGCTCTAGCAGCTATTTAGTGTAACCGGCGATGTAATTTCACTCTACGAAGCTGTCGTGCTATTTACATTTTCCGTGGCGTAACTGCCTTCTGGTATCCGATCAGACTTAATTTCTGTTCGTGATGGAGTCATCATTCTACATTGCTATCTGATTATCACCACACTAAGTAAAAACAATTGGTCAAATCTAGAACACATGTAATGCAGTATAAACAACTCAAAGATAGAATCTACTCACAGTGCGTCATCAAAGCTAAAGAAATTAGCATTTGAAAACAAATGCTAACTGCTACTACAACCACCGCACACCTAATTATGGTTACCAAGACATACAATAATTACAACTACTAAGTTTACAAATGACTACTTTTTATTTTAATTTAGAAGCCTCGAATAAAGAGATTTTACAGCTATTGAAAGCAGAACTAAGCGGAATGAATGAGATATCGCCTTACCTCATGTTGTAGTCGTAAACATTGATGTCTGAATAGGAATTTACCTGATTTGATTTCTTACTGTTTTATTCATGTTCACATAATTTACTAGTTGTGCAAAATAAATCATCTTCTTTTGTGCATAAGGTTTTCAATCTTTCAAAAAAATCACCTATTAGTTGTTCGACGTCAGACGTCCGCATTGTTCAATTACGTGCAAAAGAAACAGTCAAGAAACCAATATACTCTGATGAGCCAAAACATCGCAACTCGTCCCCATCGCAAGGTTGAATGCCTCCTGATATCGTTGCGGGTGGACGCAGTAAGGAAAAAATGTGGGCGGAAGAGAGACGAATGGGTAGTCACTATAGTGAAGATATGGCCCGCAGGTGCGGAAATCCACTGATATAGGCGGTTTTGACAAAGGGCACAATGTTGAGGCGCTGCGGCTGGAAACTAGAGTCTCTGAAACGACGAAGCTGGTATGCTACAGTCGTGAGTGCCTATGGAAAGTGGTTGAACCATGGTGAAACATAGGGTAGGCCGTATGGTATTGCACGACCACATCTTATCACAAAACGTAGAAGTCGGACGATCCCCCAGTCTGTAATAGAGGATAGGTAGCGGTCTGCCACAGATCTGACAACAAAGTACAATGTTATTGTAGGCACAAGTGTTTCTAAGTACACCCTTCAAAAGTCATTGCTGTACTCAGAGCTCCACATCACACGACCCCTACGTGTTTCTATGATGACCCAGCAACATCGTCAGTTATGATTTCAGTGGGCACGACGTTACTGAATCTACACCGTGGTTTAAAGAAACTTGTCGCCTGTCGAATAAATCGCATTTCTTGTTACACCAGGTCGATGGGCGGTTCCTTAAACGTCGACATCCAGGAGAATCGCTGCACTCATCATGCACCACGCCACAGATGCGCACCGGTGAGGGAAGAATTATGTAAGCTATCTCAGTGAGATACGATAGCCGTAGTGGTGGCTAAACACACATCGAGCAAGCCGGTTATTGGCCTTCATACAATCAGACTCATCCGAATTTCCACTGTAAAACCTCTCAATAACATATCTACGGTGTACACAGAATAACGTAACATCATATGAGGTTTAAGCAAATATTAGTATTATTTAAAGGAGGTAAATTGATTCATGGCTCTTAACAGACCGAAGACAAGATGAGGAAAGATGAAGAGAGAAGTAATAAGCGAAGTATCTCTGACAATAGATAGATATTGTTTTAAAACAATAACAATTTCTAAACTGAATACTCTAGACTTAAGCATCATGGTTTATGTCTCATACACAAGTATTTATTCTTTATTACAAATAGCACATTTAAAATCAGACTGTTACATTTGTTTTAAAATAAACAAATTTTATTAAAACGAGAAAAAGGGGAAAATAACTACTATGTCATTATAAGATACGGCAGTTACTACCGAAATAATAAACAGTTTAACACTTTCTTCCATCTCTCTCGTTTTCTTTTCACTGCTCTTAATTGGTTCTTGGGACACTGAAAATGAATACTGGATGTAAGATGGTGGACTGTGGCTTTCCATATCGTCAGTTCTCTACAGCGTTACAGATGTACCGGTATATACGCCTTCAGTTTCGTTCTCTATAAGGAAAATGTTCTGATGGGTACTGTGAACAAGTTCCTTGTTCTCTCTGGAGAGAGATAGAAGTGCTCGGTATTCAGTCAGGCGTCACGAAATTTGAGCAGAGTTGGAAAGACCGTACGGTAGCGAAGGTACACAGGACAAGCACGAGCTACGGACGGACTGCAAATGGCATTTTTAGAGCGCGGTGTTCCATCAACGTGATTTCGCGCGAGACGGCGTGTGGCGGGCGACGCGTTGTTTTCGGAGTGCAATTGGCGTGTAATCAGGTTGCGGCCGGTGAAATACTACAGCCGGCGACTGCTAATGAGTGCAGAGCTGATTTAGCGCCTCGCTGGCGCCAGCCATGTCCGCAATAACCCCGCCGGGGAGCTTCGCCCTGCCGCCGCTGAAGTTGCGCCAAAATAAATTATTAAGTTGGCCTGATATACACGCACCTCCGGGAGAACTTTAGTGTACCTACAAAGAAGATATGCGGAGGCTTTCCCGGCTCGGTATAGGAGATATATGAGGGCCAACATTCTTAGCTTTCTCTCGGGATTCTCCCCCCGGCGTCTGTAGAGTGTTCTCCGCGAGTCCATAAAACATGGCGTCAGACCCCGGCCTCACTGTTTATTTCACATAACAATTTCTAATGGAGCTGCAGTTTTAGGAAGTGGATTTAACGGTTTGCTTATGTCCGTAATACACAGTCTACCAGTTTTAGTACTGGGAACAGTCAAATGCGGACAATTTTGTAGTTATGTTTCTCCGGACTTATTTAGGCAGTTTCTTGGACACTATTTTCTGAGTATGATTTGATCAGTGTCATACATACACAAATTCAGAAATATCATCTCAGTTATTTTCGTTAGCATAAACGAACTTTCGCCATGCATTCCACCAGCACACAGATATCTCCACTAGCTAATACGCGTATGTCGTTACTAGACTGTATGGTGATCTATCGCACATATATATTTGAAACGAGCGTGATTCATTTGCTCAATGTTGATCTCACACTATCCGACGAAACATTATTGTTTACGTGATGAGCAAATGTATTTCAGAATCAGTTTCTATTTCGTTTATAAAGTGTTTCAGGTGAAACGGTAAAACTTTTAGAAGGCTGCAGCTGAGAAACCTAGCATTGCCCAAGTATTTGTTCATTTCGGTATTCTATGAGTCCATCTCCTCGTACCTTCTCTCTCAGTTCATTCTTCCTAGCTCCTACCACCTACCTCAACCCACTTACGATCCATCGCCTTTGTTTTATGTCAATTCCTTCCTCACCACTCTCTGTCAATCACCTTCTCTCCCCTTTCTCTGTTCACTTCCATCTCCTCCTAAGCCATTTGTCCCTCTCCGCCTATCCGTCTCCCCCTCGCCGCGAACAACTAAGTCCATCTCTTCCGCTTCTCAGTCTATCTCCTCATCCACCCCTCTCCCTGTGCCCAACTCCTCTTCCCCCCTCCCCCCCCCCCTTCTCTGTCCATAGACCCCAACTCCAATGTGAAGTTTGTGGTTTTTAGCGAAACAGTACTTATTTCTAAACAGTAAGTAATGTATGTACCAAGTCTGATTGAAACCGGTCCAGGGGCTTAGGGTTGGATATTGAATACATACGTATGTGACACATGTTGAACACGTGCGTGTCTGGTTCACTGCTATTTACATCAGACGACTCCAGAGAAGATGTTCAATATTTCTATGGTATTCAGCAGTGTAGATTGATCTTAGGTCCCCGAACACGTTGCCAAAACTTTTGGCTCTGTCTAGGGCTTATTTTCACTTAATACTTTTAAACCTACTCCAAGTGTACGAAATACAGGACAGAAATAGCAACAAGTCGTTTCAAAGATTTTATCAGCATCTCCACTGCCCCCCCCCCCCCCTCTCCCCAATTATACTGTCGTATATTTCCAGATACTGAACGATGTGACCGCTCAATGTCACTCAATACGATCACAACGACACCCCTCGATCGACGTTAGCACTCGTGGTGTCACTCGCCTTCATACATGGCGGTGGACGTTTGAAAATTCGTGACGCTGGCTCAATGGTCGTCAATTGATTTAAATGTTATTCCCGGCTGACTCTTAATTCAATTACTGCCACGGGGGTGAGGAGGAAGAACACATCCTGGTGATACCAGCATTATGCGTATTTAGATGTTCGATTAATCTGAATGGTTTGCAATGTTCCAGCGATTCTATTTGAACTCCATGCTGATGTACCGACAAGGACCATTTTCGCAGATAAACTTGCAAGTACGCATTGGATGTTCAGTTTCTCAATATAGTTCGTCGCACTCACACGTTATACATCCGCTGTAAGAACAATTTCATGCATTTATATTTTTGGTGTTCCACAATATTGGTTGAATAAATATTATGACGATACGTTGTATGCAACTTCCACAGATATTGTTTATCATGTAAACAAGACTACGTAAGGAAGCCAAAATCGTGGATAAAATTGAAATGTAGTTTGTTTATTAACTCTTTTCTTTCCGCTAACTAAATATGAAATATGAATCGGGATTGGAGGTGATGATCCTATCCTTCTTTTCAGTATTAGAGTGGTCGATATCGTGTTCTGAATAACGCGTGTTGTGGGGCGGCTGGTTGGAATTATTTGTTGTGTTTTATATAATGTTTTGTGAGGTAGAAAAGATGCATTCCTTGCCGTTTTAACCATATGTGGGGCGGCGAGTGGAATTAATTGTTATATAAATGTTCCTATTATTTATGCTGTCTTTTGCCGTTCTCAACACTGGCTCTCTAACTACAATATTGGCAACCAGAAAGTGATTAGCAAAACGTGAAGCCTGTAATTAGAATTCCTAGTGCCCACTTCATCTGAGAAACACACTTATAGCTGCAGCTTATAGCTCTGAGAAATTAGGAGATTGTCTGGGATTCATAATCAAAAACAATTTTCTAAATTTCTCTGTATTCTGAAAGTCACAGATGAAAAGAAAAAGAAAAATCCACACAATCTGGCTAACAGAGCAGTTCAGAGTCTAATGCGCTGATGCAACTATAACTGTCCAAATTAAATGTTTAAATGAATGCTCGCCATAATTTGATGATTAGGTTCATCAAACGCCACGCTAAATAATGGTAGAATGTCTGTCCCGCGACGGCACGTGAAAATACGACAAACGCAAACTGAAGATAGATAATTAAAATCATCCCAGAATTAACACTTCACTCGAAAATGATTTCATGGTTACGCGAATCCCGAGTAACTTAATACAGCATCCGAGGCTGTTTATAGCAATGATACCGACGCGACGCGACTCCCAACACAGATGGTGTGCTATCCAGCGTCTGGAGAGAACTGGGGCCTTACTCTCTCGTGCTGCGTTCTTACATATAAAGCCGCGGTGCGGACGGCTAAGGGAACGCCTGATCAAATCGGCTCTCCCGACTAGCCGCTGGGCTAGTAATGCACCACTTTAAGTTATTGAATAAATCATCGCTTCCTTTGCTGATGGCAGATGAAGCTCTCAGTTTAAATGCGCAATCAGCAAACACGTAAGTAATCATAATAAAAGTTTAACGTGGCTAAGTTAAATATTTTGGGCGAGAGAATTAATTTAATTACACTACACGCAGTAGACGAGCTCTGAACCTGCCCTTTGGAGATACGCTATCGCTATAGTTTTATAGTCATTGAGTTGAAATTTCTCACATCTTTATGGTTATAGCGGATCTCCACTCTACTTAAATATAAACATCCTAGCCTTATTTATGAACCTACTTAATCTATCTTGCTTCCTTAATTTTTAAGACAAAAACCAGAAAACATTGAATTTCAACTAAAATCTTAATTTGTGAGATCCAAAGTACTGTCTCTATTAAATTATTATGAAAAAGGAATCTAAAGATAAATTTTTAAGTCTCTAGCTCTTTTCTGTTGCACCAATGATTTTTACAGAAAAACGTCCACATTTCGAAAATGGTTAAAGTTATCGAACTGATATTCAACACATATTAATTTAGTATTACTCCTGACATGCTAGAACCGTTTCAGGTTATTTACTTGATTTTAAAAGTATTGCGCTACATTTATGACGTCAGAGCTAGTTACAGCGGACTAGGCTGGCACACAATGGAAAGACTGATGAGAATTTTATGCGGCGTGAGTAGGCTGCTTCCCTACAGTGTCATATGATGTCCTAATATCGGCACGACCCAGGCTCTCAATTCGGCATTTAAATGTCTATTCTTCGCTCTCGAAATGTTCGATGTGATTGTCTTTCACACGCAGGGTTAAATTTAACCGTGTATGCACTGTTTTTAGTATTTTAGGTCCCAGTTCATTAATATCGGGTAGTTAATAAGCGAACTATTTTTATGCTGGTGCGTTGTTTGTATCAGTTACCCCCGCAACCGTCCAAGGATAAGATTCTCTTAATATTCCGCGCACACGCATTTAACAATTTCATAAAATGCATGCTTAAGTAAACTATAGCTTTCCGTTGCGTACAACTTTCGTAGGTTCCACAACCATAATAGTTTCCCAAGATTATTTTTCCCAGCTAACACAAAGTTCGAATTATGTTGTCGGAATCATTCTCACATGACCCGACAATAACCGTCTGTGATCACTTCGTCACACGTAATGAATTTTAAACGTGCTTCAAGAGTCTTTAAATAATCTCCTTAACGAATTTCGCAGTCGCGAGCCACTTTTTCATCGACTAGCCCGATCGCGATAACTGAACGTAGAGAGCTCAATACTGTGTTACATGTTCTTTTATATGTATTAAAAAACAAACGCGCCCCTATATCTTTCTGTCCCGCTTGGCCTTTGCTACTTTGCTTTTTATTACTTTCCATTATATTGCTTCTTAGTAATACTGTGCAGTTATTAAAGTTTCGTATTACTTTCCCCTTTTTAATTCTTCCGAAATAAAGTCTATTTTTCCCCGATTTTAATTATTATGATGCTAATTGACACGCCTGTCCGCAAAGTACCGTTATAACGACCAATAAACCCCCGAACTATAGAGAATCGAACTTCCTTGTACAATACAGCTACAAACACATAAGCAAGAATGAGTTCTTGTGTTAAATATTTGCCATTAGACTAGAAATATTTTTGAAAGTTTTTTAATTAAGTTTAAAGTTAGCTGGAAATGTATAAGTACTCTCATTATGAAACACTGGATGAGTATTGCGTGGGCAATTGGGTCACCGCTTTAAGAAAACGTAATTCTTCTTGCATCTCAGTGCTTAGATATTCTGTCTGGTTCAAATGGCCCTAAGCACTATGGGACTTAACATCTATGGTCATTAGTCCCCTAGAACTTAGAACTACTTAAACCTGTGTAAAACATGCAGTTGCCTCGTGTTAAAATAAATACAGCTGCTACACAATATGAATGAATTGAAAGCGTACAAACAAGCAGTAGCTGCCTGCATGTACTGATAAGAGCTGCGCCATACGTCACACTTACTGCAGATAATTAGAAGCTAGCTGGGCGCGGCAGGAAGTGAAGCGCTGATAAACCGCAATGGCGGCACCGGAAGCAGGTCTTTCCAGCGGATCGCGCTTAGTTAAAACTATAGCGCGATCTTCTTGACTTCTGCAATTAATTTCAGCCAGTAATAGTGAATACTCTGTTGAAGAATCCCAGGACTTACATATGGAAAAGATCGTGAGATACGGGGTGATTTCAGTTAGATCACATCATGGTCAGGCAGAGGTTCAGAAATCGGATACTGGAATTTGAAAGGGGACTGTCCTATTTGCTCTGATGATTCTCAGAAAGGTCTGGCCATAAATATCACTGAAGTTGCGAATTTGATAAATGTGCTCAAACTGTGTCGGATCCATATAATCATATTCTTTGCAAAACTGTACTTGAGACCATAGATATTGGTCAGAGTAAGACTGAGAGTATGTTGGACATACTGTAATCTATTTGGTTTGAGAGGGATGGAAGTTGCCCTGTCGTGTAGTGGACGCAGCATTATTTAAAAAGGATTTTGTAATAATATGTTTCGAGGGAAAATGTTGAGGAAATGAGATGACATGGCTGGAAGAATAACAAAAGCCTATTTTTAAGGTAAACTATTTTTATATTTGTAGCTGTGTAGTTTCTTATTGTTAGAACATTGCGTGTGGTAGAAGGTTTCTGTAGAAATTTTGTAATGCAACTTACGTTCCTGTCTTTCTGAAACATCTATCAAGGAAGCCAACTGTACACAGGAAAGTTAATAAGAGAAATTTCGATAATTTATCTACGTGTGAGAACTTTAGGGAAAAGGTATATTGTTGTCATAGCTTAATGAAGCATGGTTAAACTTGGAGTCTTTGTTCTCTTTTATCAGTCGTTAAGATTCATGACTCCATTTGCACACTCGCAATACACATCGCGAGATGTGTATTGAGAAATATTTGTGACAACCAGTAAGATACCGTCTTGCACTGCACACTGCAAGCGTGGTAAATGAAATTTGAATTTTTTGATTCACATCATTACTCATAATAGCAATAGGCAGCAGAGCTGACGAGCGTTCCCCGCGACAGGTATGACAATAAATTTAGTTACCATCAAAGTTCGTGTCGGCCACCGGTAGCTGAGTTGTCAGCGCCACAGAATGTAATCCTAAGGGCCCGGGTACGATTCTCGGCTGGGTCGGAGATTTTCTCCGCTCAGGGAATGGGTGTTGTGTTGTCCTAATCATCTTCATCATTTCAAACACATCGAAGCGCAAGTCGCCGAAGCGGCGTCAAATCGAAAGACTTGCACCCGGCCAACGGTCTACCCGACGGGAGACCCTAGTCAAACGACATCAAAGTTCACGTCCATTGTAAGGCAGTGACTGTGTGCGTGTATTTGTGAAGAAGTTTACACGTTACTTTCAACTGTATGGCGTCCCAGGAGCAAATATAGATTCAGACCACAATTTGGTCAGTGGTGAAGTGTAAGTTGAGGATAAAAGACTAGTTAGAAACAATCAGTGCGCAAAGAAGTTGGACGTAGAAGTACCACGGAATGAAGAGATACGCTTGAGGTTCTTTGTGGCTAGAGATACTGCAATTGTGAGTATCTCAGTAGGTAGAGCTGTTAAACAGGAATGCACCTTTCTAGAAAGGGCAACAATAGAAAGGAAGGTAATTTCGACGAAACTATGGGTAACAGGCGAAACCCATGACCTGATCGACGGAAGAAGGAAGTAAAAAAATGTTCAAGGGAATTCAGGAGTACAGAAATACAAGTCACTTAGAAATGAAATGCTAGGAAGTTAAGAAGAATGGCTGCATGAAAAATGTGAAGGAATCAAAAAAGAGTTGATTGTCAGGAAACTGACTCAGGATTTATACAACTCTAACAACCTTCGGTGAAGTTAAAGGCAGCGGTGGTAGCATTAACAGCGAAATGGGAATTGCACTGTTGAATGCAAAGGAGAGGTCTAATAGGTGGATAAAATACATTGAAGGACATTATGTGGGGGAAGACTTCTCTGACGACGTACGTGATGCAAGAAGACACAGGAATCGATGTGGAAGAAATAGGGGATGAAGCATTTGAATTAGAATTTAGAAGTAGTTTGGACGACTTGAGAGCACGTAAGGCAGAAAGGTTAGATAACATTCTATCGGAATCTCAAAAATAGTTGGAGTAAGTATTAACAAAACGAATAAACACGTTTGTGTGTAGAATTTATGAATCTGACTAATTATCAGCAGACTATCGTTAAAGTGTCATCTACACATTTCCGAAGACAGCCAGATCCAACAAATGCGAAAATAAAGGCATAATAAATTTAATAGGTATTGCATACAAGTTGCTGACAAGAATAATATACAGAAAAATGGACAAGAAAATTGAGATCTGTTAGACGACGAACGGTTTAGCTTTACGTAAGGGGAACGCATCATAGAGGTAGACCTCACATTGCGGTTGATAATGGAAGCAAGCCTGAAGAAAAATCAAGGTTCGCTCATAGGTTTTGTCAACCTGAAAAAAAAGCTTTCGATAATTTAATATGGGGCAGTTGTTCGAAATTCTGGAAGAAGTAGAGGTAAGCTATAGAAGAATACGGATAATACACAGTATGCACATGTCCTAAGGCGGAACAATGATACTGGAAGACCGAGTACGAAGTGCTCGGATTAGAAAGTGTGTAAAACAGGGATGCAGACCTCCACCCATATTGTTCAATTTTGTACGTCGAAGAAGAAACGCTGAAAATAAAAGAAAGTTTTGAGAGCGGGCTTAAAAATCCTGGTGGAAAGATATCAGTAATACTACTTGCTGATGGCCTTGATGTCCTCTGTGAAAGTGAAAAAGAATTACAGGATCTATTGGATGGAATGAACAGTCTCATGAGTACACAAATGAGAGTAAATCGAAGAAAGACGAATGTAACGAGAGGTAGCAGAAATGAGAACAACGAGATCTTAATGTCAGAACTTGTGATCCGAAGCAGATGAAGTTAAGGAATCTGCTACTTAATCAGCAAAATAACCCATGACGGGCAGAGCAAGGAGGAAGTACAAAACAGACAAGCACTGGCGAGAAGGCCATTCCTGACCAAGAGAAGCCTGCTAGTGTCAAACATAGGTTTAAAATTGTTGAAGAAATTTATGAGACCGCAAGTTTGGAGCACAGCATTGTATGGTAATGAAACATGGATTGTGGGAAATCCGGAATAGAAGAGAATCGAAGCATATGAGATTAGATTAGATTAATACTTGTTCCATAGATCATGAATACGACACTTCGTAATGAGGGAGCTTATGGGGTCAAGACCTGTTGACGAAAGCGGATATTGGAATACATCCAGCGAAGGGTGATGACAGAGGTTGTGCTACTCTGAGATGAAAATGTTGGCACAGAAGAGGAATTTTTGTCGGCGAGCATCAAACTAGTCAGAAGACTGATGACTCAAAAAAAGAAAAATAAGTAATATGTGTTTAGTTTAAAACCTTGAACAAGGCTGGAGGCAGAAACTTAAAGTACTACTCCAGAGGAAAATGTGAAAAAAACAGCGAAATCGATTACAGTGGTACAAGATTTATTAAAAACTCTTTGACCTCGATTTCAACCTCTTGATAACACCTGTTTCACCTTCTGAAGTAGATTGTTTTAAAGACGACGAAACCTAGGCTAAGGAGTTTTCAATAAGCCTTGTACTATAGCTCTGATTTATCTGTTTTTTCATTTTTCCAATACGAAATGTGTTACGTTTGGTTGAACCTATTGTGGGGGCTTCGAAGGTGCTTTCTACCGGTGACTTCGCACGCGTACGCATATATTTCACATATGCTTACCATATTCCGCACATATTTGTACACACACTTCACCTTCATCTGTAGCGATATAAATTCGCCGATAAATTAAGTGGTACATTAGGATACTGCCTGTGAAATGTGTTTCGAATAGATTTAGAAGCAAAGACGTAATAAACTGAAACGTCATGTGTGATGCGTCCGTTTTTTTTCGTGTCTCAGTTGAAAGGTGGCTACACTGTGCCACTGCGCCAGAGATTGCGCCAAAGAGTACTATTAAGCCGCCTCCACAGTGCTTGTTAGGAGATCGGAGAGGACAGTGTGTGTTGAGAACTCATAGAGTGTGTTTGTCGAGAGCTCGTAGCAGTGTGTGCGTGGGCAGAGCTCGTGGTTGTCGTGAAGTTGGAGCGAGATGTGGTAGTAAAGAGTGTTGTTCCATGTTTTATGCAGTTATTTGATGGGAGAGATAGCAGATGTTGTTGTAATGAGTGCATTTCGTCAATATATATGAAGGTAAAAACTACAATGTTCTTTTATTAATTGTGTGTCTGAAATAATGCGTCACTACAGGTTCAGTCAACAAAGCATCTGGCTTGTGTTCTTGTATTAGAGTGAATTCTGGTTTTTCTTGCGTAATTACAGTTATTCCAATTTTCTTTTATCACGTCAGTATAGTTGGTATTTAAAAAAATTCCTGTCTTGTTGGAGAAGAACCGTGCCAGATGTGGACGTTGAGTCACACTCCCACATACAGAACAGTTACTCTTGTGCTTGTTGGTTTTGTAGGTTTTATAGTTGCTGGGGACTTAATTAATTAACTGTGTTTACGAAAATTTTCTTACATTGTTTGTTGCAGTCAGATTGCGTAATAGTACTAGTCAGGGCCAACCGATTACGAGACTTACGTAATCGGACAGACAGCTACTAAAAACACAAAATCATTTTCATAATATATAATTAAGCCCCCATGCACGTGGCGACCGCTGCTTCGGATCGTCCCTTGGATTCTTCTGATTGTGAAAATTGTAGACTGTAGTATTGTTGTAGTGATTTGTAGTTAGTAATTGTAGTCTATTTTGCATGTGTAGATTTGGTAATTGTCATTCTTCTAATGGTATTTTTTCTCAGAATTAAATTTGTTGTCTTGTCAACGGGTTTGACAATTTAGTGCAATTATTTCAATTGTTCGATTGATCGTGTTTGAGGGAGTCATTGCATTTGAATGGTATTGTTGAGATAAAGGGTCACCGTGTGTAATTTTCGTACAGTGACGAATTTTTTGTATGTTTTGCAAATGATTACGCGATCGATGAAAAAGGGAAAAATGATGAATAGTGAGAATGACGAAATTGTTGACATGGCGAACTCGCCAACAGAGGAAAGCAGTATGATGGATAATGAAGTGGAAAACAATTTAATAAGTCGGGAAGACAGTCCGGAACCAGTTCAAGGTTTTTCTCAATCAGAAAATTCACAGAATACGAGGGTAACGATAGAAGATTCTGGAATAGTATCGAACACAGATAGCTTTACAGCCATGCAGAAGGAAGCTGGTTTTGTGGGAAATGTGAGGGGTGAAAAGAATTTTGAAACAGTTACTATGGAGCAGTTGATGAGTGCTATATTAAATGTGGGATCACAGTTACGATCTGAATTAAAAACAGATATGGAAACACAAATGGGAACAATGGAAAAACGATTAGGATCTGAATTAAAAACAGAGATGGGAACTTTACGGGCTGAATTAAAAACTGATATGGGAACAATGGAAACTCGGTTAGGATCTGAATTAAAAACAGAGATGGGAACTTTGGAAACACGGATAGATTCACGAATAGGGACATGTTTCAAAAATATGAAAGATGAATTAAAGAAAGAAATCAGGGAAGAAGTACAACCGATTCTGAATTCTCACAATAATAGATTAATTGCAGTAGAAATCAGACAAAGGGAACAGGATAGAGAACAGGAAGAAAGAGATCGCGTGATAGTACAAAAATTTTCAGAGTTAAATTTACAACGTGCAAACGATAAGAAAGAAATATTTGAAAGAATCGAGGAATCCGTACCAAATGACAGAATAAATAATCTAACACGACAATATGAACAGTTAACTACCAAATGTGTCAATACTGAAACCCGAGTCGCGACACTTACGGAAGACGTAAACAAACAGAAAGAAAAAATAGGTGACTTATCGGAAAGAGTTGAGGAAATTTCAGATAAATTGACAAATCTTAGTTTACATGGGGACAGAGATTCAGATGATACAGCCCCATTGCCATTTGCAGAAACCGAAGAATACCAGAACATAAATAAGCATGTTGAAAATCAGGGAAAATTTAATGAACGCGTGAAAAAGGAATTTGAGGCATTACGGAAGCAAGTCAAACAAATTGAAGGCGAAATAGTAGGAAAGGACAGTAGAAGGAATTTAGAATCACAGGTAGCAGAGGGGTTTGAAGAAAATAATTTGTTTCATTTACGGGATGCAACAAGAGAGCGCCAGGCGCGTGAACTTGACAATAATCGACATTCGGACTGGGACAGACGCGGTAGGTCTTTGTCGCCACGAGGCGAAAACTTTGACTATAAACACTTTTTGACTGTCCGGAAATTTAAGATCTTCCGCAACTCTAAGAATGACATACATCCATGTGCATGGTTAGATCAATTTATGTACGCACTTCCACCAAATTGGCCACTAAGTCACAAACTGGAATTTATGTGTGGATATTTAGAAAACGAACCGGCGACGCGGATGCGTGCACTCATTAGAGATTGTAATAATCTAAATGATTTTTATCATGCATTTCTATCGGCATACTGGTCCGAAAACACACAAGACGGAGTCAAACATAGTCTGATTATGCAGCGTAATTTTAAACAGTCTGAGTTCCGCACGCCGGCAGAGTACTTTGAAGACATGATTCGAAAGAATCAGTTCCTGTCGAACCCTTATAGCCCGACTGAATTAATTCGCATTTGTTTAACTAAGTTGCCACAATCCATAAGACAAATTGCTTTAGCTGGAAGATGTAAGGACGACATCGAGACTTTTAAGACTTTGTTGCAAGAACTTGAGTATGACAACGACGACGGGACTTCTTGTAACTTTTTCAGTAACAGTATTTATAATAGACTTTCAGAGAAAAGAGATAGTGATCGGAACGGGCGTTATATGGGTAATTTTGAGAATGACAGACGTAACAGACACGACAATAGATACCAGCCCTATGACAATAACAGACGTTCTAACAGAAATTACACAGACAACTATAACAACGGTAATTCGTATCGGAATGATCAATCATACGGAAACAGTAATCGGTATTATCAAGACAGAAATTATTCAAACAGTAATAGAAACTCTTACTACAGAAACAATCAGGGGAGTAGATACAACAATAATTTCAGAAGTGACAGTCGAAATTACACAAGAAGTAGTTATGCAGACAGACAGGAAAATAGAAATTTTAATAACAGACACAACCCAGAATTCGCATCTAACAGACAGGAGGGACCTAATTGGCATCCTCCACGTGACAGAACTTCTGAGAGACAAGTGCAAATCGTAGAAATTGATCCGCGAAATGACGCGAATACTCAAAGACGTGACGCAAACAATCGACAATGACTTGCAGCTTCGGCTTCTGGCAGCAATATAGACGGTTCAGAAAGTAATGACACTACGACTTTACACTACGTAAGCCTGGAAGACATGAGAGACATTTTGTTAGATGAAAAGGAAAATAATGTAGACGCATTTTTACATCCTGTTATTGAAGTATGTGTGGGTAAGAATAAGTTCACTGCAGTTTTAGATTCTGGGAGCCCATTGAATGTCATTAGTGAATCAGTTTTTCGTATATGTGAAAGAACTATTGCCTGTCCTGTGTTACCTATTTCTAAAACTACAATTCGAGGTGCTATTTCTGGAAAAAGTGTGGAAGTCAAACAACAGACCAATTTAAATTTCATTTGTCAAGGATACGAATTTTCTGCTAATTTTATTATTGTTCCATTACTCAGTACACAAATTATATTAGGTATGGAGTTTCTTAACGCACATAAGGCAATTTTGAACTTTAAAGAAGGAAGTGTAAATTTGACTGTTGCTGGAATGCCGAAATGTTTAAAATTTTTCGAGTGTTTAACAAGATCTGAGTCAGATACAAAATGTTTAAGGTTTCTTACTTCTGATGTTTTCGTTGAGCATTATGACGACAATGTGTTTATTCATGATAATGACAACAGATACAGAGACGCGATGGATGATATAATTAATAGCGAAGAATTAATTAACGAAAAGGTTAAGAAAGCTGAAGTGCCAGATGACGTTGCAAGAGAAGAGCTGCACCACATTTTAACTTCACATGCTACAGTGTTTAGTCATCACACAGGAACTATACAAGGCTTACAATATTTATTTAAAGTAAAAGAACACACACCATTTCGCGGAAAAACGTACGCTATTCCTTTGGCTTACAGAGACAAGGTTAAGAATGAACTTCAGTACATGTTAGATCAGGGCATTATTGAGCCTGCAGTCAGTCCTTATACTAGCCCATTACACGTTGTTCTTAAAAAGGATGGGTCAATTCGTTTGGTTCTGGATTCCAGACAGATAAATAACATCATCATTCCTGAAACTGACCGCCCACAAAATTTAGATGAACTTCTTCAACATTTTCATGGAATTAAAGTTTTATCCACGATTGATATGCGCGCAAGTTTTTGGCAAATAGAACTCCACCCTGACTGTAGAAAATATACTGCCTTTTTAGCTTTTGGTAACTGTTACCAATTTCGGAAATTACCGTTTGGACTTACTGTATCTTCAGCAGCATTCATTCGTAGCTTAAATGAAATTTTACCTGTTTGTCTTCGTGACAATATTACTTCTTATGTTGACGACATTCTTATTGCTAAACGTTCTTGGAGTGAGCACAACAAAATTTTGGATTCATTATTACGTATTTTTGCAAGAGTTGGCATTACAGTGAACTTGGAAAAATCTGAATTTGGTCGTTCTCAGGTGAAATTTCTCGGTCACATTATTTCTACAGAAGGTATTCGTCCTGATCCAGAAAAATTAGACGCTATTCGTAATTAAGCTGTTCCTACTACAAAACGTGATGTTCGTAGTTTCCTTGGTGTTTGTAACTTTCTTCGACGCTTTGTTAAATTGGACGATTTGGCCACACCTCGTTTATGTGAACTATCTGGAAAGAAATCTAATTGGTGTTGGGACGAGGAAGCTCAGTCAGAATTTGAACAGCTTCGTGATGCTTTAGTTGCTGCTCCACTTCTTTCACACCCGGATCTATCTAAAGATTTTTGTTTGGCAACGGACTCATCATACAAGGGCTTAGGTGCACATTTATTTCAAGAGATAGAAGAAGACGGCGTTGTAGTACAGAAAACTATTGCATTTGGAAGTCGTGTTCTCTCTAAATCCGAAAAGAATTATTCGATTACGGAACTTGAAGCTTTGGCTGTTGTTTGGGCTTTCACAAAATTTCGCACATTTTTGTTTGGCAGACATACGAAGGTTTACACCGATCATCGAGCTCTGGAATTTCTTATGTCAACAAAATTAACTCATGGCAGATTGTCACGATGGGCGTTGTACCTACAGGTATTTGACTTTAGTATTGTTTACATACAGGGTTCTTCAAATATTGTTGCTGATGCTTTATCACGTGCACCTATAGGTTTGAAACAAAGTGCTGAAGAGGACTGCAAGGAAAACAATTATTGTTTGATGTATATTCAAGGTGTTGCGTTTGAGAACTTTATTTCGTCTTCGCTCCAGGACATCGCTAAGGAGCAAAATAAGGATCCAATCTGGAAGGACATTAAGGAGAAGTGGAGGAGAAAGGAAAGCGTAGCGATTAGACAGCATTATTTAGTCCGCAATGACATTCTTTTTAAACGAAAATCGGTCGACAACTCCGTTTGGTTAGTTTGTATTCCTGATGAGTGGGTCAATAAATTGATTTGGTATACGCATCTCAGTTATGCACACTTTGGTCCCAGAAAATGCTTTCACAAATTACGAGAAAATTGTTACTTCAGTAATATGGAAAAACGTATTCGATCTGTTCTTGCCAGATGCAAATTATGTCAAATGGCTAAGCCTCCAACGATTTCTCACAGAGCACCGTTGTTTCCCATCATTCCAGCGAAATTAAAGGAGATGGCTGCAGTCGATTTGTTCGGTCCACTGGTTCGTTCTACTAATGGTTTTGCGTACATTTTCGTAGCAGTGGAGTTGACGTCAAAATATGTGTGTTTTACACCTTTACGCAAAGCAACAGCTCGTTCAGTATCTAATGCTTTCATCAAACATTTTCTTAAAGAAGTCGGTCACGTTGATAAGGTTACATCAGATAATGGATCACAGTTTCGTTCTAAAGTTTGGCTTCGTACTCTACAGCGTCGTAAAATTAAACCAATCTTCATTTCACTTTTTCACCCTCAATCTAACGCTTCAGAGAGATGGATGAAGGAAATCAATAAATTGTGCCGTCTTTATTGTCATCAGAATCACAGAACTTGGGATCAGTATCTTCATATTTTTCAAAACATTCTGAATGAACTTCCTAATGACTCAACTTCTTTACCGCCTCTATAGATATTAAAAAATAAAGTACCGACAAATCGCGTATCTGAAATTGTTCCTTTTCCACCTACCCGGAAACTGCGTCATTCTGAAGTTGTCAACCTGGCTCTGCGAAATATTGCATCTGCGGCTGCTAGAAGAGAGAAATCAGCTAAGCGTCCTGGTCGTTCAAAAATCTTGTCAGTTGGTCAGAAGGTATTAATTAAGTCCCACCGTTTGTCTCACAAAGGAAAAGGCTTGTGTCGCAAATTTTTTCTGCTTTATAACGGTCCATATAGAATTCGCAAAATTATACATGATAACACTGTCGAAGTAGAAACTCTTAAATCTCGACGCTCTAAAGGAATACATCATATATCAAACGTTAAAATTTTTGTGGAATGACATACTTGTGAGAAACTAACAGCTACATGTAAACATGCGGAGAGTACAAGGATACCGCGCTGTGTTTTGGCGGCGGCACATACTCAAAGCAACAGTCAAGTCTGCGCGCCGCACAAGGCAGTCGTTGACCGCGAACAATTGCTTCCTACGTCACGCGCCTACAGCTGATCGAGCGCTCAGTGCGAATGCACTGACAGCCGTAAACAAACACACAGTCTAATTTCTCCGACTAAATTCAGTATAAAGCTATAAGGACTTGTTGAATTGTGTTATTAACATTCAGTATTTTGCAGGATAAGTGTATAAAGTATTTAAGACCTTCAGGTAAATTCTGTGCGTGTCCGACGTTAAGACGACTTGCTATCGAGAAATTTTCAGGAAGAATGTAATTTCGAAGAAGAAACTAATAAACTAAAAAAGGTAACTGTTAATTGAGTTCATTTTTCAGGTAACATATTTCCACTTAGGTACGTACTTTAGAAGTAATTGCTGCTCGCGATTACGTGATTCATACTTTGTGCTAAATTTCATGTGCTATGAATTTACTTGTGAAGCGACGTGCTTGCGTACGTTAACTGATTTTGACAATGATTATTAATGAACTGGGTTGTGACTTGTATATATTATGCATCGCTTAGCTGCACTGCTATTTCACTGATGTCATTTTTTTTTTAATTATGTGCCTGCTGTGCTTATTTATTTAAATTATAGTTGTAACCTGATGTATTGTGCTGATGTGTTTAGGTATGTAAGTTATACTTTGTGATTTATCTGCTTGCGCCTTCATGTTTACTTATTAAGATTACATATGAACATTTATTTGCTTATGCTGATATGTTGCTAATGACTTGTTTATTACGTAAGATATATGTTTGCTGCTTTTTGTATGGATTACATATTTACACATTTCTGTTTTGTTGCCATAACTGCTCTTTAATTTGGTATATAGAAATGCTGATATAAGGTGTACAAACATAGAGTTTAGGTCATACTATGGATTAATTATAGATTGTTCGCTTGGCAGAGCCTCGTTGTAGGAATTGTGCTGCATCCACTTGTTGACATTCTGTTCTCTACTGGTATATTTACTCGCTATTGCATGTTTTGCTTACGCTCAGTGCCTTATATTTTTAAGATAAAAAAATTAACTGCTATCATTCGACGAACGACATTAGTACAAGAAAGTCATAGAAGTCACATGAGCTGAGGTTTTATGGAAGCTGTATAAATTTATGCTAATAGGAAGGAGGCTAACGACATGACAGACCAAAACTAGGTTTAGACCATTAACAATTATTAGACTGCATTTTTCGTAAGCAATTGAAATAGGAAGTGACACTTGACACAAGAAATACTCCACATGTTTGCTTCTGCTATGATTCTTGAAGTGGTGTACACACTGTGAAATATTATGATCATTCACACTCCGTAATCGTACTTAATTACTGAGAGTTATTTGAACTAAGTCTGTTAGAGGTCATGTATGCATTTCTTTGTTTATAATTCATAATGAGTAGAAGATTGGGATCAGATGGATTACACAGAGGTTGTGTGTTGACAATGTGTCTTCGGATTGTATGGGATGATGAGGTTTGCATTAGGATTTTATCTGTACTTGTTCGAGGAGGCTGACTAGAGGAAAGAGTTGTGTTGGAAGTGAGGTGATATTGGCAATAAGGTTCATATTTATCGACGTATTAAAGAGGTATTATTGAGGTATAGAGATTATATGAAGTTGATGATTATTGGAGTTTTTGTGGACAAGAGGTAAGGTAAATGATATTGGTGATAAGACGTATTGAAGAGGTATTATTGAGGTATTATTGAGATTGTGTGAAGTTGATGATTATTGGAGTTTTGGTGGATAAGAGGTAAGGTAAGTGAAATGCATATTTTTTTGTTGGTCTTATGGAACAAGGAGGATGAAGATAGCAGACTAGAACACTAAAATAGAAGGAAGATAGTCTATACACACACTTTGTTAAATCACTAAGCAGTATATACTTTTTTTTTGAAGAGAGGAAGTATTTGCATATCTTGGCTCACTGACAGTTGTTCAACAACAGTACATTTTGATCTGGCTTGGCAAACATTGGTCTTGACATGATGACTATGACGTTGACTAACTATTATTGACTATTATACATTGCTGCCAGTACTACTTGATACACATGATGAACATCAGATTTTGACAGAATTACATTTACACAATTAACGCTATTCAGTTACACAGTAGTACTTAATGTGGATGAAAGATGAGTGAGTGTGTTTTGTGTGTTTTCCTTTCCTAATCCTACCCACCTATCTCCTAAATATTATTTTATTGTTTGTAGTGGCTTGCACTGACACTCATAAATATTATAGGTTTACTGGTATTTGTGTATTGTAATAGTTAATAGGACAATTATCTGACATCATTTGTGTGTTTGTTATGATTTGTATGTTACTGTAAAAGCATTTGTATGTGCATTCAAACTATTGTTCATGCCTGAACTGTCTGATTAGTGAAGATAAATATTCTGAACTGTTACATGCACTTTTTCAACATGATGTGTGACATTTGGTCGTGTTTAATTTCTGCTGATGAACTGTGTGATCAGTGATTGTAAAAAAAAATTATGGACTGTTACCTGTACCTTTCCTTCATGATTGGTGCCACTAGGACATGTTTAATTTCTGCTCATAAACTCTGATGAACAGTGTGATCAGTGTTAGTGAATTTTGTGGAACTGCTTCTGCTGAGAAATGTGACTTTTTGGTGTCTGCACCTGCGCTCAACATTGCTGGGTGCAACTGATGGACTGCTTCTACTGAAAAGATGTCCCCTGTTGCTGTGTGCACCTGATCAACATTGCTGATGCCACTAATGGACTGCTTCTACTAAAATAATGTCACTTGTCGCTGTCTGCACCTGCTCAACATTACTGGGTGCAACTGATGGACTGCTTCTACTGAAATGATGTCACTTGTTGCTGTCTGCACCTGCTCAACATTGCTGGGTGCAACTGATGGACTGCTTCTACTGAAATGATGTCACTTGTTGGTGTCTGCACCTGCTCAACATTGCTGGGTGCCACTAATGGACTGCTTCTACTGAAATGATGTCACTTGTTGCTGTCTGCACCTGCTCAACATTGCTGGGTGCAACTGATGGACTGCTTCTACTGAAATGATGTCACTTGTTGGTGTCTGCACCTGCTCAACATTGCTGGGTGCCACTAATGGACTGCTTCTACTGAAATGGTGTCACTTGTTGGTGTCTGCACATGCTCTCAACATTGCTGGGTGCCACTGATGAACTGCTTCTACTGAACTAATGTGACTTGTTGCTGTGTGTACCTCTGCAACTTTACTGGGTGCCACAGATGGAACTGTTTCTGCTGAAATGATGTCACTTGTTGGTGTCTGCACCTGCTCTCAACATTGCTGGGTGCAACTGATGGACTACTCTTACTGAAATGGTGTCACTTGTTGGTGTTTGCACCTGCTCTCAACATTGCTGGGTGCAACTGATGAACTGTTTTTACTGAAATGAAGTCACTTGTTGCTGTCTGCACCTACTCAACATTGCTGGGTGCATCTGATGGATTGCTTCTATTGAACTAATGTGACTTGTTGCTGGGTGTACCTGCTAAACTTTACTGGGTGCAACTGATGGAATGCTTTTACTGAAAAGATGTTACCTGTTAGTGTCTTTCTTTTTTTTGTATAAACTAATCATTTAAAGCATTTTATGTGAACATTTGTATGAACTGATTTTTTGTATATTGTGTAAACTATTATGTAAAGTCACGTGTATGAAAAGAAGTTGTATTGCTTACTGTATTTCATATATTAGGTTAGTGAAAGGTCAGTGCAAAGCCAAAATTTTAACTAATTATGTGATATTTAGGTATTAATATTATCTTTTATTTTTGTCTGTATTTTTGTGGACGAATTTGGTGGTATTTTCACCACCAATGCTGGCAAAAATACCATCAAATTCTGGCCTGTGGAGGAGGGGCATATGAAAGGTGGCTACACTGTGCCACTGCGCCAGAGATTGCGCCAAAGAGTACTATTAAGCCGCCTCCACAGTGCTTGTTAGGAGATCGGAGAGGACAGTGTGTGTTGAGAACTCATAGAGTGTGTTTGTCGAGAGCTCGTAGCAGTGTGTGCGTGGGCAGAGCTCGTGGTTGTCGTGAAGTTGGAGCGAGATGTGGTAGTAAAGAGTGTTGTTCCATGTTTTATGCAGTTATTTGATGGGAGAGATAGCAGATGTTGTTGTAATGAGTGCATTTCGTCAATATATATGAAGGTAAAAACTACAATGTTCTTTTATTAATTGTGTGTCTGAAATAATGCGTCACTACAGGTTCAGTCAACAAAGCATCTGGCTTGTGTTCTTGTATTAGAGTGAATTCTGGTTTTTCTTGCGTAATTACAGTTATTCCAATTTTCTTTTATCACGTCAGTATAGTTGGTATTTAAAAAAATTCCTGTCTTGTTGGAGAAGAACCGTGCCAGATGTGGACGTTGAGTCACACTCCCACATACAGAACAGTTACTCTTGTGCTTGTTGGTTTTGTAGGTTTTATAGTTGCTGGGGACTTAATTAATTAACTGTGTTTACGAAAATTTTCTTACATTGTTTGTTGCCGTCAGATTGCGTAATAGTACTAGTCAGGGCCAACCGATTACGAGACTTACGTAATCGGACAGACAGCTACTAAAAACACAAAATCATTTTCATAATATATAATTAAGCCCCCATGCACAGTGTTTATGACATATCATATCTAGTGAAGTGACTGTCGTGCAGTGACACAATTTAGTAGGTTCATTTAATGTTATAGATGTTTACTGTCCGCAAAATAGCTCGTGAATACAGTTTGTAGTAAATAAGTAATAAATTAAAACGTCATGCAGGATACGGTAGTTTTTCAGGCATGTCAGTGTTTATGACGTCATATCTCCTGAATTGTGAGTCGTAGAATTATATAATTCAGTGGTACACCTGAATACTGCCTGCAAAAACTGTCATGAGTACAGTTAGTAGCAAAGCAGGACTATATTAAAATTTTGTGTCCGACGTGGCAGGTTTACGGCATGAGACGCAAAATTGTTATAAGCGGCAGACATTTATCCTTTCACCGTCTGTGGGTGTTATCACCAAGAAAATGTTTCTTAATGGTTCGATATTATGTGTAAAGTTTGTTGCAAGTCACTAAGAGCCCTCATTCTCAAATATGGGATGAATAATGTCTGCGAATTCGCACGATGTGAGCTGCACTTCTTCATCACCACCCCAGCCTCTTTGATACGTTTGGGTTTTTACCCCAGAAATGATTCTACCCATGTAAGTTATATATGTGCAAAGTTTGGTCCATGGATTTAGCAGGAAATGTGGAATGTATATACACACATACATATATAGGTACATACGTTTTTATAATTTGTATGGACTGATAAGATTTGTAATAAGACTTTCCAAATAACATGTAATAATTTTTATTAGTTACAGAGATACAACTTTTTGAATGAAATTCAAATAAATACACTAGAAGGTTTTAAGCAAAGGTAAATGATCAAGTTTGTGTAGCTTGCTTCTTTATTGTCTCTGGTACCACTATCAAGCCTAATTCAGAGGTCCGCTACGGGTTCCTGCTGAAAAGGGATGCCTCCGAATTTTTTATTCTGTTCTCAATATCGGTTGAGGTGGTGACGTATTCTATGCCACGTATATTATTCTGTCAACTTTGGCACTTCGCTGACGCAAGTTACAACCGTCTCACACTACAGGGCCCCGAATTGTAGTATGCACCATGGCGTTGTGTAACGCAACACGTGAGAAATAGTAAGCGGTTCTCAACGAACCGAAAGCACGAATTCGAAGAATTCGTCCACAGGTGCAGCATCCTCTCCTTGAGCACGGCAATGCCAGGCCTCGCATGAGCGCTGCGACATCTGAGACAACACGACGCCTTTTGTTTATTGTCGTCGATCATTCTCCGTACTGTCCCGTCTTCGCACCGTCTGATTTTCATCGTTTCCAAAACTAAAATAGCATCTTCGAGGATTTCTCTTTGACAGTGAAGGAGCGGTGCAAGACGGGGTAGGGTGTTGTTTCTTAAACATTATCGAACACTACACCGACGGTATCAACAAACTGGTGCCTTTTTGGGAGAAATGCGTTCGTCGCAGAGGCACTTTGTTGAGAAATGAAAATGTATACATGAAGAATAAAATGTAGATTGTTAAAAAGTTTATATGATTAAAAAGCCTTAAGAGTTTTCACGTAAAAAATTCGGAGGTATCGCTTTCCATCAGGTCCTCGTATAATTTCTGTTACCTTCCGCTCGGATCTCTGAGGTTGCCAATGTGTTTATCTCCAGCCTCTGCAGTGACACGGAATCGGTCAGTCAGTCGGTGCACACAGTCACAGATACTCGATAGCTCTGAAGCAACCTTGCCAGAAGTTGTAAATGCGGTTCGTTTGTGGGTCTGTCTCACACACTGATCGATTGCGAACCTGATGTACTGCGGATTCTGGAGGCTGCAGCCTAAGATTACTGCATCGCTTACAGTGTGTCCAGCCCAAGTGGAACGCATAGGTTGAATTCTGGTGGTGTTACATCTATGCTTCAGACAAAAATAGGTACTGAAATTTTGTCTCTCCATTATCTTGTTTCTACTCAGCAATTTGTGCACGGATGGAGCTATTTAAACTGTGTTCACGGATTTGGCCTCACGTTGTGTTCATGTGACTATACAGAGACTTACCTTGTATCAATCTAGGTCGCCAACATGAAGTAGTCTGATTATACCGTTTCTATGAATGAGACAGCTCACTGCATTTTAATATTATCTATAGCGACAGGAGTTCTATAATAGCACTTTATTGATACACAGAGGGCTTGTTAGACTTGGCTGCGCTACGAAGCCATGGTTTTCTGTTGGTATTACTTACTTATTTCAGGGTAGTCTGTAACATTTCCTTAGATTAGTATGGGCTCCAGTCGGCTGACTGTCATACACCGAAGTACATGTTATGACTAAATGAGGGCTTGTCCTAACGGTTCAATGTAATTTCATACTTGGTACATGTCCATTCTGATAACCCATAACATGGCAACTGCCCACAGTGAAGTTGCATGGAGCGTGGTGGCGTTGCAGGCACCTGACGCGGTAGCAGAAGTATGTAAGCGGAGCAGACACAGACGGGGAATCGCCCTAGCGAAATCGTAGGCTGCAAATGAGGAAACTCATTGAGATAAGGGGAAGGCGAGCCAAAGGTTGCGTTTCAATGGCAGGACACTTAGAAGATGCAACAAGTCCACTAAAGAGACAGCTTACACTACACTCGTTCGTCTTCTGTTAGAATATTGCTGCGCGGTGTGGGATCCTTACCAGGTGGGATTGACGGAGGAGATCAAACGGGTGCAAAAAAGGGGAGAGAGTGTGGCAGAGATGATACGCGAGTTGGGATGGAAGTCATTAAAGCAAAGATGTTTTTCGTCGCGGCGAGATCTATTTACGAAATTTCAGTCACCAACTTTCTCTTCCAAATGCGAAAATATTTTATTGAGCCCAACCTACATAGGTAGGAATGATCATCAAAATAAAATAAGAGAAATCAGACATCGAACAGAAAGGTTTAGATGTTCGTTTTTCCTGCGCGCTGTTCGGGAATGGAATGGTGGACAGATAGTATGATTGTGGTTCGATGAACCCTCTGCCAAGCATTTAAATGTGAATTGCAGACTAATCATGTAGATGTAGATGTAGACAGATTATTATTACGTACAGACTGTGAACGAGTATCTGGAAAACAGCGAATCTGGTCGAATGTTCACGTGCTACTATCACGAGGATTTACGGAAACAGGTAGAAGGCCAATGGAACTACCACGAGGCGCCAAATGGTTGGACGTCTACGACTCTTCACAAAACGTAGAGTTCGCAGGCTTGTCAGTTCTGTAAAGTAGGATGGATGATGATCTGAGACATCTCAGCGAAAACAGCACAATGCTGTTGCACGCAGAAGTGTTTCGGAGCACACCATTCGTCGTACACTGTTGAAAATGAAGCTCCGCAGCAGACCATCCCTACGTGTTCACATGTGTATCTAACGACGTCGTCAGTTACGATTGCAGTGGGAACGGGACCATCGGGATTCTCTCGTCGATCAATGGAAACGTGTCGGCTTTTCAGGTGAATCACATTTTAGCTACACTTGGTCGCCAGTCGTTTCCACAAACGCCGTCATCGAGGTGAATGGCCGCTTTAAACGTCCAGCTCGCCACT
The DNA here is from genome assembly GCF_021461385.2 of Schistocerca piceifrons. NCBI lineage: Eukaryota > Metazoa > Arthropoda > Insecta > Orthoptera > Acrididae > Schistocerca > Schistocerca piceifrons. Next base: position 292,197,912 of record NC_060144.1, on the reverse strand, counting down.
GGCGCTGGCTGGTGGGAGCAGTATTGTGCTATGGGACAGATTCTCCTGCCATATCGTCTTTCAGTAGTATAATTGCCCGTGTTCTCGGAGCCGAACCGTGCCGCAGTGGTTAGAGAAGCATGATATTGAAGTCACGTTGATGTCTCGGCAACCAAATTCACATGATCCACAAACCTAGCAACAAATTGTCGGACCCTGATACGCAGAATCCACGACGTATGTCGTTCCAAAGATGGAGAAACAAGCTATTGAGCAGGTTGTCATAATGTTTTGTCTCAACAGTGTATTTGTAACATGTTAAAATGAGCAGGCGTTTTTCTAAAATACGGTTCAGTAGAAATTATATTTAATTTAAAATGAAACTAATTATTGTCAGTTTAAGGAATTCGATTATTGGGTGTTTTTGTAAATACTTCATTTTTAAAACTCAATGAAAATGGTTCAAATGGCTCTGAGCACTATGGAACTCAACTTCTGAGGTCATTAGTCCCCTAGAAATTAGAACTAGTTAAACGTAACTAACCTAAGTAGATCACACACATCCATGCCCGAGGCAGGATTCGAACCTGCGACCGTAGCGGTCTCGCAGTTCCAGACTGCAGCGCCTAGAACCGCACGGCCACTTCGGCCGGCAAACTGAATAAATGTTGGAAGTACTCGTGCCGCTGGTCGTTATGCTTATGCTCAATTTCCTGTGATACTAAACGCTGCACTACATTATTGCGTCTGAGTGTTTAAAACATTTGCTGTCCTTGTTTTGCTTTCAGTTATTAGCACAGGCTTATTGTGCAAGCAAAATTGCACTTTTGTATGGATCTTGACTTACGTTATTAAGATGCTAAAATGAACTCATTCAATCAATTCCACTCTTTATCTCTTACATACAAGCCTACACGTTACAAGTTCAAAGCTGATTTTCATAAATTGCACTTTAGATTCTAATTCACTCTCGAATTCTTTCGACAATACAACATGCAGAGCTCTGATGTCGTACGGTGGTTCATTTATAGCGACAGCACTATTCATAGTCCACCAGATGAATTTGTCCGTTGTGTTTATTTTTTCTATTTGTACTTTGCATTTCAACCGTCCTCATAAGACAAAAAATCTAAAGAAGCAAGATGCGGGGTCCATGGCGGCCAAGAACCATTTCCGCAGATCCCCGTTCCATGGAAAATCAGGTTTACATCAAGTATAAATTGACGACTAGAATGTGCAGCCGCCTCCACACGTTAGAAGAACGCACCCTCCCTTGAGGGAAAGCAGTACTGCAGGGGGCTTGTTTACAAGGATGTCTAGGGAACCGGCCTCTGTAAGACGATGAGTAAAACAACAGGCCCAAAAAGTTGATTGTATATCATACCATACCACGCACTTACAAAGATACGTTCCTGACTGTCTGTCTCCACAGAGGCATATGATTTCCAAACAGACCACAGACGTGAGTGGCAAGTGTTACTGGTACCTTCACGAGTGAAAGCGGCTTCGTCAGTATACAACATTAATGGATTACTGGGCGATTTTTCGTTAGCCAACAACTAAATTCCAGTCGTCTACTTTCATCTTCTTTAAGAAAGTGTTGAACCCACTGTAAATGGTAGGAATGGAGGTCGTGCATACGTAAAGCCTGCTATATACTTGTAGGTGTGAAATACAAATAAGTGTAGAAATTCTGCAAGCGCGAGTACATTTTACCAAATGATTAAAATGTTCCACTTCGTCACACACTTTGTTCATTTGCACGTTCAGGTGAAATAGGACTGCTGGTCGATACAAGGGAGAAACGCCTCATATGAGAACGTCACATTTCAAATTTTCCACGCTTTGACCTCACCGTCTCGGTATGCTCAGCTACGTAATTTCTCAAGCTGTAGGCAAGAAAAATACACTGTTCCCTATGCATAGAATCGTAATACACTCTTAGGGCTGGTGTGCGCTGACTCGCAACAAAAGCACGGGCGACAAGGGGTGGGGCTATAACTTCATCGTAGACCAGTCCTAGAGCACGGCGACGTACATTGCCCTCTGCCGCAAAAACGGGCCATGGTCTTCCCATGCGCGATGCGTTGGTGCCAAGTTTGTGTGTCCGAAGCCCGATTCCCCGTCTGTGTAGACTCGAATTCGTTCGTCTGCGGCCGACGATGCCTTAGTGCCACTAGTGGTGGTTCCCAAGCCTTTCTCAGTTTAAATCTTGTGTCTCTATTAATCAGGTCTTTCTGAAACGTACATCTATAACTTCTTTAACGATGGAGTCCCAGTGTGTGGAGGCAGATGAAAAGGTTTTTGTGTCTCCTCGCAGTTCAAGCTATGTCCCATGTCAAGACAGTGTTCAGCAACAGCAGACTTTTTTAGATGAACCAGTTTGGTGTGGCATCTATGTACAGCGCATCTATCTTTAACAGTTCGGCACGTCTGTCCAGTGTATGATTTCCTACACAGGCACGGGGTTTTGTATAACCCTGATCTCCTTAGATGTAGGTTGTCTTTAACGGAACCAAACATCATTTGTACTCGTTCTGGAGGGTGAATGACACATTTTATTTTATGTTTCTTGAACGGCCTGCTGCCAACAGCATAGGGTAGAAAAGCTATCCTAGTGGAGTTCTTCGTTTCCTGTAGATGGCAGCAGGCGAATGAATCCAACTCTGCACAGATGGGGAATCGGAGTCTGCACACTTAAATTGGACGCCAACGCTCTTCCCACGCGCGCGTTGGTTCGCAATTTACTGCCGCGTTTTTCCCGCGTCGCGCATGCAAAGACCGTGGCTCGTTTCTCCGCTACGGGACACTGAATGTCGTCGTGCTATGTGTCTGATCTACGATGACGTTTTAGCCCCTCCCCTTGGCGTCTGCGCTATTCTAGCGATCCACCGCAAACATTGGTGAGCCACTCCAGCAACACGTCAGTAAGCACCCGAAATTGACGAGTAGCTGACTCGTTGAAATGTTAAGCAGCTTTCATAACGTTATCCGACGCGACGCCTGTGAACCAGTGAAGTAGATATTACGTCGGAAAATCTCAAACAGCATTATTTATTTATCGACCGTTACGTAAGAAATTACATGCACTTGAATCTTCATAATAATTTAACTGTTTTCTTATTCGTTTTTTTAACATGAATAACATTGTCTATAACACTATTTTTTCTTGTCTTAATTTTTTTCCCCTAATATCAAGCTAACATTTACATCGCGACCGAACATTTTACTATGACATCTCCGTCCACTCTCGTTCGGGTCTTCCTTTACTATAATAGAAAGAGAGTCACAAGTCTTCATTATCTCTGAATACCTTGACTAATTTATAGTGATCATTACACCTACGCTATTACTGCTGTTATAACACCATATACTTTTCCTACAATAACAAACAGTATCCCTACCAAATTATAAAAAAGTCGCTAATACTATTACCGCTACCTAAATTTTTATTTATTTATTCTTCAGCAAATACTATCAACACTGAAAATTACTATTAGTAATAATAAAATTTCGGTATTTATTCTGTGATTAAAAATGAACACTATTCGTCTTTATTCCAGTCTGAAATGGACACACGTACACATACACAATTTAGTGCTGTCGAGATATATGTAGGTTTATGTTCCGTACCAAATCGGCCAGCCCGTCATGTCCAGCGATGTTTTGCTGCCTGCAGGCTGCATGGTTACCGGTCAGAGGGTATCAATTATATTTCACTGATTGCTCTTGGTCTTCTTGCGTACTTGCGTACTTTTGTGAGCACCTTCCTTCATTCATTCCCTTACAGTGCCATGCTATCGTAGAGCTGTCGGGCTACATTCACGTTCCATAGAATCATATACACATATACAGGCCTTACACGTCTCTGCTGCGATGTCTTTCGGCTATAGTTACGCCTTGCTTTTTATGACGCAGCATCAGCTACAAAATGTAAAGTATCAGAGGCCTCTTTACTATAATTAGAAAGAGATTTACGTGTTAAAGCCTGCCTAGCGGTCCTTGATGTATCTTCAACTAAGGGACATTCCCAAACGACAAGATCTGGTGTGCCAATTTCGCATTGTCGTAGCTAGTCGTTGTCCTTTTACCAGTTCTAGTCAGATATGTGGGATGTGGCCCATGTCCGTTAAAGTTGTGGGTCAGTCCCCTACTTTACCAAAAATCAGAAGCCTTTCAATTATATTTGGAAGAAACTGAAACATTCTACTTTCTGTGTCTGATGGGTTACATCTCTGGTGCCATCTCCGCTCCCATTCTGCAAATATTAGTTTTGTATCCAGAATGAGATTTTCACTCAGCAGCGGAGTGTGCGCTGATATGAAACTTCGTGGAAGATCAAAACTGTGTGCCGGACCGTGACTAGAACTCGGGACCTTTGCGTTTCGCGGGCAAGTGCTCTACCAACTGAGCTACCCAAGCACGACTCACGCTCCGTCCTCAGAGTTTTACTTCTGCCAGTACCTCGTCTCCTACCTTCCAAACTTTCAGAAGCTCTCCTGCGACCCTTGCTGAACTAGCACTCCTGAAAGAAAGGATATTGCGGAGAGATGGCTTAGCCGCGTTCGAGTCTCGGTCCAGCACACAATTTTCATCTGCCAGGAAGTTTCATTAATTTTGTAACTGAAGAAAACTTCACATGTCAAACTTCGCTAAAAAGGGAATTTAACTGGACGACGGGTTCAACCAGAACTAAGCTGTCATCATCAGATCATAAGTTTTAAAATATTACAACAAATTGTCCATCGGTGTTGCTAGTTATTTCACTTTGGATATGGAACATGTATTGTATTAGGTCTGATAATGACAACATAGGTCTGTCGTAACCATCCATCCAGTAAAATACCTTCTAAGCGATCTTAGCTTGTGAATTTTTCTTCCGTTAACATACATTGCACATGGTCTCGATACTGGCAACGTCAGGAATATGTAAAATATTCATTTGTCTATTAGTGTTGAATTTCTTTCCGCTTCACCGAGAATTCCTTCTATTTTTCATACTGTTTCTACCTCAAGCGATAGATGTCAGCCGGTTTTCTTATTTATAGGTCCGTGGGACATACGCCCATTAATATAGGTTGGACGTCTGTAGATTTAGTATCGAGGGCTCCGCACGATCGTAGGAGAATTCCTCGCTTTTATTTTCTTACTGCAGCGGCATGTTTGACTATTCGTAACCTGTGAGCCTAAAGGGTGGCACCATAGCCTACAATTCTGCAGTTTGTATAGACTTGTTTTACAGTCTAATTACATTCAGGGGCTAAACGAATCCTGCTTTTTTCCTTATAAACAATTTGATTCAATAGATAATTCCCTTTTCTTGCTATAGTTTCTACGTGGCCAGAAATGTCCAGTTTTCGTCCATGTGTACATCTAGATACCGGTTGGTGGTATGCCTTCGAATTATCTCCTGATTTGCTTTAATCGATGGAGCCCCAATAAGTCTTCCTTTAAGTAACATGTACGTCAATTTTTTCGGAGCAACGGTATCTTGAGTCGCATCTACGAGCACCACTCATGCAACATTTCAAGGAGTTTGCCACATTTATTTCCCAGTGTACCTCGACTGTTTGCGTGCACTAAAAGAAACAAATCATCAGCGTATGCAACAGCTCTTAACAATCTCCGACTGCTTTATAATCAAGCGAGTGTAGGTTCTTGGTGAATGTCCCAGAATTCTGAATATCAAACAGAGACCAGATGACATTCTTCTGTAATATGTTTCTTAACTGTTGATGTTGGACTTCACGGCGTCCTATATAGGTCTTTGCAGTAATCCAGTAGGCAGTAGTATATTATTTTTGGGCATCCCGTTTCTCTTAGTCCATTAAAGTATGAAGGATACCATAAGGTATGACACGCGCCAGTTACGTCTATTAAATATTTTGTACCTGCAGTTCAAGCTAATTTTCACACATGATAGTTGCGTCCTGAGTACATTTACCGTTCCTGAATCTACAATGTGCTTTATTGAAGACCCTTTGAATCCTGTGACACATATAATGTATATTTTTATAGAATCACCAATAACAGGTTTTTGTATGGCTTTCGAACTAATATGGAAAATAAGTCACAATCACAAAAGAATGGCTCTGTTTTCTACGATAACTAGATCTCAAATACGCAGTGCTTCACATTGTTTCTTTGATTTACTGAGATGCTCTTTATCTTCCTCTCTGGAACTGACCAAGCGAGCAGAGTATAAGACTCAAGATCATTACGATCTTCCCACTCGATACCGTAATGTGTTTTAAACAATTCGTCAAGGACAGAAGACTCACCTCTTACGGCAATATAGCGAACGGCAGCATGAAGCTCATAGAAATAACTTGTTCATTTTCTTGTCTGAACCAACGTAAACGCCGCCTCCCGAATCCACGATTTCTCTTGAACGTGTTAAAATTTTTCTTTTCGCTTTGTTAAACTTGAAATGCCAATCTCTTACAGGTTTCAGGTGGTTAGTATGATTATTTTCCGGTTGTAAACAGCGATCTCCTTGCTACATGCTTGCACTGTCTCAAATTTCTTAAAAACTTCTATGTCATGGTGCGTTTTATCACAAATTATTCTGTATGCACAATACGCGATCCGATGGTAAACAACGAGGACGAACAACAGGAAAAATTAATTCAATACTCCTGATGGGGTACCAGCTTCTCTCAACTACTCGAAGCACACATTTACTAATGGCATTACTATTTTATCATCGACAGCAGATTGATGTCTGTTAGACCGTTCCTTTGCCTGAAGAAAAAGTGTCGTTAGAAGCATATGATACACAGCGGACGCTATCTCATTAAACGACTTCAAATCAAATGGTTCAAATGGCTCTGAGCACTATGGGACTTAACTTCTGAGGTCATCAGTCCCCTAGAACTTAGAACTACTTAAACCTAACTAACATAACGACATCACACACATCCATGCCCGAGGCAGGATTCGAACCTGCGACCGTAGTAGTCACGCTGTTACGGACTGTAGCGCCTAGAACCTCTCGGCCACTCCAGCCGGCTAAATGATTTCAGACCCTAATTTTCAATCTATGTCCAAATAAGGGATTTTTCATTTTCTACGCTGCATCTAAAATGTCCAACAAAGATTTAAAGTTGTAAGTGTATTGCAGTCAGAACCTATAGAGTACAGACTGGGATGCGTATAGATTTACTGCAGGGTTTCGGACAGACAGTCATACGAAGTACTTTTGAAACGTTATCTGACAACTGTCTTGAGCAGCTGGCTCAGCAGCCCACACTCAGTGGAATTATCTTAGACATTATAGCTATAAACAGGTCGGAATTTACCGAAAGTGTCAATATAGCAGCGGGGATTAGCGATTATGATGTCATTATAGCCACTACGTTTATGAAATATGGCTATGAAGTCATGAAAGTTAATAAAGCAGTCAAGAAGGCTTCGAAAGTGTTTCTCCTAGACGAAGCAGATAAGAAGTTGTTAGCATCCCACTTAGACGGTGAATTGACATCACTCTGTTCCAATTAGATGGACATAGAGGAATTTGGGTAAAGTTTAAACAGATTGTAAATCATTGTCTGCAGAGTAGTGGTCTGAAGAATTATGTGCCTAGTAAGTGGATAAAGGATGGAAAATACCCATCATGGTTTAATATCGAAATTCGGAAGATGCAGAGGAAGCAGAGGCTGATGGACTCTCGACTCAAAGGAGAATGCGCAAATGACGACTACCAAAGGTTAGTAGACATTCGTACGTCTGTGAAAACCTCTACGCGCAAAGTATACAACTACCACCATCACGCCTTAGCAAAAGATGTGGCAGAGAACCCGAGAAAATTCTGGTCCAATGAAAAATCTCTACGTGGGTCTAAGGCTTCCATTCAGTCCGTTGTTGACCAGTCTGGTGTTGCAGTGGAACATAGCAAAACGAAAACAAAAGTTCTAAATTTCACGTTTAAGAAATCGTTCACACCGGAGAATCGTACAAACATACCGTCGGTTGATCATCGGACAGACTGCCGTATGAACGACACAGTAAGTAACTAACCAGGCCCGGATGGAAACACAGTTCGATTTGTTGTGAATATCTCGCCCAGCACAAAGTCCAAAGCGACTGGGAAAGAGCGCAGGTGGCTCCAGTGTATAACAATGGTAAAAGTCGGACCGGCAAAATTACGTACCAATATCCCTAACTTCGGTTTGGTGCAGGATGGTAGAACATATTCTCAGTTTGAAAATAATAAATTTTCTTGAGACTGAGAAGCTAATGTCCACGATCAGCATGGTTCTAGAAAGCATCGCTAGTGCGAAACTCAGCTTGCCCTTTTCTCACTTGATACACTGCGAAATATGGACTAAGGGCAGCAGACAGATACCATATTTCTACAGTCTGGAACTGCCCGGCCGCTCCGGTCGCAGGTTAGAATCCTGCCTCGGGCATGGTTGTTTGTGATGTCCTTAGGTTAGTTAGGTTTAAGTAGTTCTAAACTCTAGGGGACTGATGACCCCAGATGTTAAGTCCCATAGTGCTCAGAGACATTTGAACCATATTCATAAATTTCCGGAAAGCATTTGACACGGTGCCCCATTGCTGGCTGTTTGCGAACATACGAGCATTTAGAATAAGTTCACAGATCTGTGAGTGGCTCAAGGACTTCTTAAGTAATAGAACTCACTATGTTGTCCTCGACGGCGAGTTTTCATCAGAGATGAGAGTATCGTCAGGAGTGCCCCAGAAAATTGTGACAGGCTGGACAGCAGTTTGCGGGTGTTTGCTGATGATACTGTGGTGTACGGTAAGGTGCCGAAGTTGAATGTCTGTATGAAGAACCAAGACGACTTAGACAAAATTTATGGTTGGTGTGATGAATGGCAGCTTTCTCTAAATGTTGAAAAATGTAAGTTAATGCGGATGAGTAGGAAGAAGTTAGTAGTGTCCTGCATGAAACAGTAAATTCGCTCAGATATCTGCGCGTAGGCCCAATAAGGCAGAAGGGATAGATAACATTCCATCAGAATTTCTAAAATCATTGGGGGAAGTGGCAACAAAACGACTATTCACGCTGGTGTGTAGAATATATGTGTCTGGCGATGTACCATCTGACTTTCGGAAAAGCATCATCCACACAATTCCGAAGACGGCAAGAGCTGACAACTGCGAGAATTACCGTACAATCAGCTTAACAGTTCATGCATCGGAGCTGCTTACAAGAATAATGTACAGAAGAATGGAAAAGAAAATTGAGAATGTGCTAGGAGACGATCAGTTTGGCTTTAGGAAAAGTAAAGGGACGAGAGAGGCAATTCTGAAGCTACGGCTAATAATGGAAGCAAGGCTAAAGAAAACCAAGACACTTTCATAAGATTTGTCGACCTGGAAAAAGCGTTCGACAATATAAAATGGTGCAAGCTGTTCGAGATTCTGAAAAAAGTAGGGGTAAGCTATAGGGAGATACGGATCATATACAATATGTACAACAACCAAGAGAGAATAATAAGAGCGGACGATCAAGAACGAAGTGCTCGTATTAAGAAGGGTGTAAGACAAGGCTGTAGCCTTTCGCCCCTACTCTTCAATCTGTACATCGAGGAAGCAATGATGGAAGCAAAAGAAAGGTTCAGGAGTGGAATTAAAATACAAGATGAAAGAATATCAATGATACGATTCGCTGATGACATTGCTATCCTGAGTGAAAGTGAAGAAGAATTAAATGATCTGCTGAACGGAATGAAAAGTCTAGTGAGTACACAGTATGGTCTGAGAGTAAATCGGAGAAAGTCGAAGGTAATGAGAAGTAGTAGAAATGAGAACAGCGAGAAACTTAACATCAGGATTGATGGTCACGAAGTCAATGAAGTTAAGGAATTCTGCTACCTAGGCAGTAAAATAACCAATGACGGACGGAGCAAGGAGGATATCAAAAGCAGACTCGCTATGGCAAAAAAGGCATTTCTGGCCAAGAGAAGTCTACTAATATCAAATACCGGCCTTAATTTGAGGAATAAATTTCTGAGGATGTACGTCTGGAGTAGAGCATTGTATTGTAGTGAAACATGGACTGTGGGAAAACCGGAACAGAAGAGAATCGAAGCATTTGAGATGTGGTGCTATAGACGAATGTTGAAAATTAGGTGGACTGATAAGGTAAGGAATGAGGAGGTTCTACGCAGAATCGGAGAGGAAAGGAATATGTGGAAAACACTGATAGGACATCTGCTAAGACATGGGGGAATGACATCCATGGTACTAGAGGGAGCTGTAGAGGGCAAAAACTGTAGAGGGAGACATAGATTGGAATACGTCAAGCAAATAATTGAGGACGTAGGTTGCAAGTGCTACTCTGAGATGGTCCGCAGTTCGTGGCCGTGCCGTAGCGTTCTCGCTTCCCACACCCGGGTTCCCGGGTTCGATTCCCGGCGGGGTCAGAGATTTTCTCTGCCTCGTGATGACTGGGTGTTGTGTGCTATCGTTAGGTTAGTTAGGTTTAAGTGGTTCTAAGTTGTAGGGGACTGATGATCATAGATGTTAGGTCCCATAGTGCTCAGAGCCATTTGAACCTACTCTGAGATGAAGAGGTTGGCACAGGAGAGGAATTCGTGGCGGGCCGCATCAAACCAGTCAGTAGACTGATGACCAAAAAAAAGAATTGCAAAGCGATATGAAATGAAACGAGTATGTGAGAACTGTGATAGGGAAGGTGAATGATCGACTTTGGTTCATTGGGAGTATTTTAGGAAAGTGTGGTTCACCTGTAAAGGACGTTGCTGTGACTTAGTCTTGTGTACTGCTTGAGTGTTTTGGTTCCGGACCAGGTCAGAACGAAGTAATTCAGAGGCGAACTGCTCAGTTTCAAAAAATGGTTCAAATGGCTCTGAGCACTATGGGACTTAACATCTGAGGTCATCAGTCCCATAGATCTTAGAACTACTTAAACCTTACCAACCTAAGGACATCACACACATCCACGCCGAGACTGTAGCGCCTAGAACCTCTCGGCCACTGTGGCCGGCGAACTGCTCAGTTAATTACTGTTAGGTTCGAACAACATGCTGATTGTCGTTCGTATTCGCAACTGCGTATACATTTCATGAATGACACATACGTATGGTAGTGACTGAAATGAAGCATTCAAAATAGTGGTATCTCTTAAATAAGTAATTAAATTACTTGCTAACGGTCGCACGATAACGATTCTGTGTGATGTACTTCACCTAATGTTAGTTCTGTGTTCCTAACGCGACTATTTAACTTTCCTAGCAAACCAGCAAATTGGCATTAATGGACCAGACTCAAAGAGAACGGCAATAACAGAGTACGCTGTTCAAAAAATCACTTAAAGCGATCGAACTTGGTGTTTCCATTATTTATACATAGCCTGTTAATGTTTCTTGATGTAAGTGAACAGGATGAATACCAACAGCATGCCGCATATGAAACTTTTTTGTGGAGTGTGACACCCGACGGATGAATGTTATTTGATGTGCTCTGTTGTAGAGTAAATATTATGTAAGGTAGAAGTGACATCATACTCATACATAAGCAACGTAGATACAAAACAAATTAACATTACACTAAACAACAAAACGTGACACTCATTGATTCACATTTACAGGAGTAATTATTTCACATACTGAAAAACACTGAAGACAACGAGCAACGAGTCCCCTTTCTCTTCTCAGTTTAGCTAGACAGCTAATTTTTAACCATTCTCTTTTCTAATACGTTATGCCGTTAAGCTGCTTGCGTAGCTTATCACCTTTTACAAATGTCGTAAACGTTCGTATAACAGAAGAGACATTGTGTAAATCAAATCATTTCGTTCACTGCGATATTACATGCTGGAGGGTATATATGCTACATAGTATAGTACTCTGGGAAATAGTTGAGTTGCCATGTAATTTTGTCTTTACACGACAGAAAATAAGGCAGAGAAATTTTTGCATCAGTGGAATATTTAAGATATGAGTGACATGCCCATAATTGCATTGGCCTTAAGAGGACGGCCAGCTGGTGTGGCCGAGCGGTTCTAGGTGCTACAGTCTAGAACCGTGTGACCGCTACGGTCACTGGTCCGAACTCTTCCTCGGGCATAGATGTGTGTGATGTCCTTAGGTTAGGTAGGTTTAAGTAGTTCTAAGTTCTAGGGGACTGATGACCTCAGAAGTTAAGTCCCATAGTGCTCAGAGCCATTTGTGCGTTAAGTGTGTCTTCAACCTGGAACTGTTGTCATGACTGTGTCTGAGACACATCGGGTCAGAACACTATGTTGTCATAGTTCTACAGCTCTAGAAAAGTTTTGGATGATTCTAGCCCAGCCATAACGATTTCTTCACAATAAGACCATGTTGATAATGACAACTGCCTTCCTCTTGTGGTACTTATACTTTACGACATATCGCTCAGTTACTGGATTGCACAGTAGTAAGACAGTAAAGGTGAATGAACCGCCAGTGGCCCTAGAATATTAGAAAAGCATTTCAGAATGTCTCATCGTACATTAAATAATTTTTTATGTGAGTAGGCTTGTTATTACTTTTTATGGAAACTCTTATGCTGGAAGAACCGTTTGGCAATGCGGATCTATATCATTCGCTTTCTCGATGTTAAACATAAGAGGAATCACGATGATTACTTGTAACATGACCTCTAGCCTCTATCACCCCTAGCCATAATAATGACGAGGAAGAAAGTCCATTGACTTCTACAGATACACTACATGCAACTGAAGCCACTCATTAAACGTCATATACCGAAGACCGCATTTCTGCGAACCTGTTGACTAACGCATTTCGCCCGCTATTATAGACACTTGATATCTTTTCTGTTAAGATAGGGTCATTTAGCGGTCAGTCGAGAAGCGATAGGGTGGGTGTTCGTCAGATCAGGAAAGAATGGGTTTACAACGTTGTGGTTATCTTGGAACATCAAGTATCTTCAGCACACTCAGCATGAAGACATACTAGAAACGGCATCATTAGATTTCAAAAAGTGCTGAAATAATCATCCAGGTTCACGTTGGCGGTAACGGAAATGAGTGCGCCGAACTCATGTCACCATAAATACCCGAAAAGATAAAACAACCATCCGACCTGAAGTACATCCTTCACGTTATGCGTATTAAAATACTGCACTCGAAGTCTTGAATAATCTGAAAGACACAAAATCTAGTATTGCCGCACGAGGCTAGATGCTCCTCCATTCCCCCCACCCCCCACCAATCCATAACTTTCAGAGTTTTATGCTCCACTGAAGATCTACAACAATGGCATTTTGCGAGGAGCTCGACTAGAAATGTCAACTTCATGAAGTTCCCTTCTGAATATGCACTACATGACTGCGATGGACCTGCATTCACTGACAGCAGCAAATCCTGCCGTGTTTGAAACTGGTAGTCGCTGAAAAGGCATGACACCATCTCCAGTACCTGTCATTTAGGATCTGTGTACAATCACTGTTCTCATTCCTTGTCAGAAAGCTACGAGTAGTAGTCCACAATTCCTCTTGGGCACATTAGACAGCCCATAATGAAGCACCAACAAATCGGGGAACTTTATTCTTTGCATAGCCATTGTCACGTTCTACACGATACTGATTTTCTGACATTATGTCATGACTACACGCCGAGGCGTGTTGCTACGCTGATTCCATAGAGCGTGTTGTATGCATCAACTCAGAGGCGTGACGCTCAGTAATGATCGAGAGCCATGTGTTGCCCAATGGCGGATTTACATAATGGCCCACTTGGCACGGGCCTAGGGGCGGCCCCTTAAGGGGGGCGGCATTTTTCGCTCTGTACTCATTTTAACCTTTTACGTTTTAAAATAACTGCGCTTACAAACGACAAAATTTTAATAACATTGTTAAACAACTTGCTACTTTAAATTCGGCAATACAAGCTTGGAAATATACATAGTTTACTTGGTGACTGATTGGAAATTTAACATTAGGTTTCTGTCTGGTATCATCTTCATGATAGTTCAAAATATTTTGAAGTAACCTGTCAGGACAGAAATCTACAATACAGTGTTGGAAACGTTATTATTCTGAGAATGTTGTCGGCTTCTCCTTAAGCCTACCATACTTTCACTGTGAAAATACCGGGACCTCTGAAAAGCTGTGATAAACTCGTCAGCAGTATCTTAAACAGTGTAACGAGTGTGGGCCTCAGTATCTAAAACCTGACTCTACTTAAATTTCATGTAGAAATTACGGGGAAGTATCAAGTCAACCCTCCATTACTCTAATTAATGTGAATGCTCTGTCGTCTTCAGTATCTGAGCTTTGTTTTAATGACACCCGTTTAACAAAACATGTTGATACTGGGAATGTTTTAAATTTTTAAACACATCTTTATACGGAAAGAACATAAACAGAACATTTAATAATATGTGAAATACACTGCACAACACTTTAAAAATTTTATCTATTTATTTAATTAGTTACTTTTTTTGGCGAAATGAGAAGAAGAAACCAACTTACATTTGTTTCATTTGTTGTGTTGCAGCCTGCACGATATCAGAGTTATCACTATGAGCAATCGAATAGTACGTAGCATTGCAAATTTTATATTATACTTCTTAACTCAGCTTTTTTTCTTCGAGAAAAGGTTAATTTTGTTTTATGTTCGAACAAAAGGTGCATTTGCTTGTTGACGTAACAGCAGTGTTCACACAAATGACAACATACCACATCAAATGCCAACAAAACTACTTAAACTTTGGAGCTGTCCTCTCTGCCCATAGAAACCGCTAAAATGTCATAAGAATAAGTCGAAAAAGAGTCGATCCAGCACACCTAACTGCAAGGAATTGTAAAAATTATTTGCTTTTTAAAGTAGAAGGGCAGTGTCAAGAATATTCAGAACACATTTGCGTTCCAGCTAAAATTCCGGCGACGCGGGAAACAGAAGTGAAAAAAGGGACTGTCCCGTTTTCTTTACAAGACGAATTCCAGCCGGCAGATGTGCTTGTACTGATTACTGGCAACAGAGAAACAGGCGACAATGAAATTAAATTATTTTCCATTGTCGCTCTTTCGTAGCACAGTTACGTCGAGTAATCCGAGTTGGTCAGTTCATTGCTCCGTGTTTAAAGGAAAAATCTTTGTGATCGCGTGCCGTGTTTAAAGAAAAAAGCTTTATGCTTATGTGCGGTGTCGTACGATTGGAACTGGATACAGTGTTTCTTTCTTTCCTTTTACAAATGTTTTTCTTTTGTTTTGACTGTTGGTAGATATTTTGTAAGCGCTTTACGATGAATAACAATGACAAAAGCTCACGTGCAAAATTAGTGTGGCGGCATTTCGGAAATTATCGGAGGAAAGGCTAGTACTATAAGCCAACGTTCTCAAAACGCTTGGCATAATAGACAAATTATTGGCAAAAATTGTTGTTTAGTCGACTTTGAGTTCAAGTAGTATGGATGATATTCCTGGCACTGCAGCTGTTGTAAAAGAAGTAAATACAGACAAAACGAAAGGTAAGAACGAATAAATCCGAGTTTCACGAGAAACTAAGTGTCGGGTCAGACATTACAAAAAGAAATAACCTCTTTAGTGATGATCTTGTAGAATGGTGTGTCAATAAATCAACAATCGACATTCTCTTACAAAGTGGCATTAATCAAAATTGTAACGGTGGTTTTTCTAATTCAAGAAGAGCAATAGGCGATACAGCCAGATATTTGAACATAAAGTGTTTTGCAGTAAACTTTTAAATGGTGAATCAACTTTGCGTGATTCTCTAGTACACTCCTGTAGCACCAGTGCTGTTTCTTGTGCACCAAGTAAATTGTTCGGAAGTAAGGCCGCGATTGCTACTAATACTATTGCAGATTGGAAAAATATTTCTAACAAATCCGAAAGCGCATTATATGCCTTGTGCCGCACGTTCATTGAATTTAGTCGGCACTATTGCTGCAAGCTGCTGTCGGGAAGCATGTATATTTTTCAGTGTAGTGCAAAACCTTTATACAGCGCTGGGATAAACTTCTTTCGTTCATGAAACCATGAAGCAAAACGATAAAAAGTTTATGAAAACCACGTTGGTCAGCAATTGTGTGAAATGAGACTAGCTTTATTGAATCAACTCAGCAGACTAGAAACAGTATTCATGATGACAGTTTGGATGGACATACATAATCTGAAATTGCAAAGAGTAAATATTGATACTAAAACAGTGCATTAATTATAAGAATCACTTGTAGGATTTATTGCAGCTATTCGTGGCATGTTCGACTATCTTGAAAATAAATCCATGAAGGTTGTGACTGATATAGATTATGAATAAACCTATAAAAGATCACAAAAACGCAAACTTCATGATGACGAGGAAGCACACTATGAAGAAGTTCTTTTTTTTTTTGTTGGACTCCTTCGCAGTTTTCAGTAACCTTAAGAACCGTTTACCTGACGATATTGCTGAACGTGCTGCAAAACTCCAAGCATCATATTACACAGATTTAGAGCCCTCCTTCCCTAGTGAATGTGTACATTTCGTGGAACTACTGAAATCTTCTGAGATTATTGATATGCTTGTCGATTTGCGAAAAGGGAGGTTACGGTCCGAGTATCCGAATGTTGACATTGTCGTTAGAATATTTCTATGTGTGGCACTTACAAAGTGTTCAGGAGGACGCTCGTTTTTGGCTGTTAAAAGACTGAAATCGGACCTACGTTCGACGTTGTCTGAGGAGAGATTGAACGCCTTGTCCATTCTTCACATCGAAGCCGACCCCTCCTAACTGATAACCGTCTGAACTATGAAGATATGATCCACGAGTTTTCTGCTGTCAAAGCCAGACGGAAACTTCGCTGACTGGTAAGTTTGTTTATTTATTGATAGTAGTTTTAAAAATTTGAGATTGTAATGTGACTTTTATTATAACTTAGAGCACAATCATTGGATTTACAAACCACATATTACCTGTTTATTTTACAACTGCCGATGGCAGAACGCGGAACTAAACCTCGTTTACGGGCGCCCGACAATATTAAACAATGCCCAAATGATCCAGGCCGCTCGGCGCTGTACAGTTAAGTCCTACTGATACTGTAGTATATTACAACTGATACGTATTCTTGGCGTCTGCTGAAATGTATAGTTATCGAGGAAATATACGTTATCGGAGAGTACGTTCAGATGAAAAAGTGTTAATAAATAACGTAGTTCAGTTCCGTCGATAAATACGGAAAAGCTTTGCTAATACCGTTAGTAAGAGCTATGGTGGGAGCAGTAGCTGCAGTACATAACTTTTCAGGTCTTAAGTGGATTAAAGGTATTATGTGCAGCATCTAGCTACACAGACCCTAATGCGTTACACGTTAACTATTAGGTAATAAAACAAATTTGATTTTTCCATACTACTCTGTAAAATTATGTAATAGCAAATCCATTGGTGTGGGTTTGTTCGTCTGTATTTAGTTATTAGTTCGTGCACCGAAACCTGTGTTTCATTTTCATTTCTTAAGATTTTCCTATAGATTCACGTATTAATACCGATCGAGTTTTTTTTTATTTGCTGCACATTCATGTTATTAGATCGTAAAACGCCTGATTAATTTTGATTTTCAACGCATCTCTGTAAAGGTACGTATTAATTTATAATCTATGTCACGTTCTCTTCAATTTCTAGATCGTAACACAACTCGTTTATTTTAATTTTCAACGGTTTCATGTAAAAGAACATGTTAAAAGTGAATATATAACAAAAATCCGTTGTCTCCAACACGCTCTGATGAATTATTTGCCTATAAAACAAAAGTTACTTTCCTTGTGTTCGTTTCTTTCGCCTTTCGACAAAAAATGTGTTAAAACATTGCAGTTTTAAGTTTGTTTTGTCTGCCGCCGTACACCAAGTACTGTACAATTCAGGAACCATATTACAGTTTGATTGAACGCGTCGAGGGCGCTGACACGTCCTTCAGAACAACGAATAGCAGAGTACTGAAAAAGCTCACAGCACTCCCACCCAAAACAGCAATTGTGAAGTTATCGGGTAATAGTTATTGTTTCAAAAAGTTTTTTGAGGAAGGGGCGCATATAATATGGTGTCCCGCGGAGCGAAAATTTTTAAATCCGCCTTTGTTGGCACCTGGCACCAGTTCTACGCCACCCATAGCGCTCCAACGTGACCTGCTTGCTCATTTTAGTGGGTAACTTAAATCTTGTTCGGTGAGCTTACAAGCACCTTACATTGACTTGTCAGCGATTAAACCCAGAATAACTGTAAATGGTTGGAGAAAATATTCATATATTTGTATATTAATTGATAATCAACGTATCACTGAAATATACGGTCGGTATGCCTGCACAGCTAGAATTTCATTTCACCCCAAACGCTGTAAACTGTTTGACAAGAAGCGAAAAGCACGTTGTAGTGGAGGAGGACGATAAATAAAACTTCGCGGTTGTTGCTGCACTGATTACGAAATCGACTCAAACTGTCAAAATTCTTCGCAGTATAAGTCTGCTGAACAGTAAAACGATGCAGCCACTGTGGACTGGCTCATTCGTTAATTCTGTTGGGAAGGGTGCCTCAAAGCCGTTTTATGCACTCCTAAGGCGAGTTGGTCGAAGCTAGCTAGCCCTTGATATCCTACACTGGCGCGCAAAATAATGAACGAAAGTGACTTTCGCATGGTGTGTCCCTGACAAGTGCCACATCTCATTGAAACTTGGATCATACAGAGAATGAACTGCTACATCACAGTACAGTACAGAAGGTAACTAAAAGAAATACTCAATGAGACGAACAGATATGGCACTTTTATTCAAAGACAGTAATTACATCGGAGGCACCGTGATTTATGATGGTACGTTGGATATTAGAAATCGTGGTATATGGTCTTTATAGAGTATGTTATCACCACTAACTGCAATGCGTTCTCTGCAACGCGATCCAATGCTTGCCACAAGGTTAGTAAGGAATGCTTGCGATGGGGTGTTCCATTCAGTTCTTAACGCATGCCAGACGCGCTCGATGGGATTTTTCAGGGGAACGGGTGGGTCAGTCCATTCGCCGAATATCCAACAGCTCCTCCAGCAGTGCAGTTCGATTCGTTTGCACATTGTCATCCATAAAAACGAAATCTGGGCCAGCATATACCCCTGAAAAGAGGCTCATGGGGATGGAGTACAGTGTCACAAAAACCTTGAACTGGGACGCTATCATGTTGGAAAATTCAGTGGAGAGTACAGCCTCATAACACTACTTCTCCCCCATTACCTGGACCACCTAAATCATCATTTTCGACACTGTGCATTATGTGTGCCACCTCTCGCGGTGTAAGGGTACGTAATGCGCTCAGGAACTTAATCGTTTATCTAACCTCCAACGCGATCAGCATCACCACTAAGGTTCCTTCATCACAGACATCGACATACTCTCCAGTAGCGTTTCGAAATACCGCGACTTTCTGAATTCTCCATGACACAATCTGGCCAACTGTTTATGAAAGTGCGACAAGACTTGTTATCACGACAGTAAACTCATAACGACAATGACAGAGGAACTCGTTGAAAGCTCGAGTATGAAGGCGAATCTGTCATGGAAAGTGAACCGAGACACATTTATCCGTAAACATCATTATTTTCGTGACGCTGCAGCCATAAACAATACATCTGTAGACAGGATTTGGAGGCAGGTACAAGACTAATGCTCTCCTTGGTGTATCGACTGAAATGTGGGTCTCTCGGTACTTTTGCAGCGGGGGGAGGCGGTGAATGCGCCGGCTGAGGCGGGGGAGGCATGCGGCGGCAGATGCGCTCCGTACAGCGCTCCTCTATTATTTCCCTCGGGACATCTTAAGGAAAATTTATTCGCAATTCAGAGGGATGGCGCCACGCATTACGGAATCAATTTAGTTTATTGATCGACGAGCCGCTCCGGTAGCCTCAGACTTTGAGCAAATTTGGAAGTGAAGATCCGAAACGGCGTCGCTGATTTATGACTCGGCGCTCGTGGGAAAAGAGGCAATCTCGTGCTTTTATCTACGTCGTAACTTGCCGCGTGCGCATCCACAACAGACCCAGAGCACGTCCCCCGGCTGATGAAAGCGGTCGCTGATGGAATAAGTCCTAAATAATACGTTACCTCGCTGCAAAAAGCGCATGGCGCCCATTACGTGTATTGTCCACTCGTCGTTTAGGAGGAATTCTTTTTGTTTATCGCCGTTGGTCCCAGCATCCTCTTCGGCTCCAGGCATCCTCACTTACGTAGCGTACACTGCTACATCTATCTTTACCACTGCTACTTTCGACCACGTTACTGTCACACTTTCAAGTGCAGTGAGTGCTAAGAAGCGAAAAGAGGATGAAGGTGGCAACTGTTATTAATTGGTGAAGAAATTAAGCAAAGATTGAGTACATGAACAGCATTCGGCGTTGACAATGCCGACAACCATCATATAATAGAACGGCGACGGTAAAAATTTGTGCCCGACTGGAATTAGAACGAAGCTTTATCGCCTTACGCGAGAGGTAGCCCTAAGCACTTTGGCTATTCGTGCACTGTTCACGGCACCAACCAAACTTCCATATGTCGTCGTCCATGCGTCATGGCCAGCACTCTTACACACTTTAAGTAATTTCTGCATAGAAAGAGGACATTTTAACTGAAAGTCGCTGCCTGATATCGGCGGATACATACGATATTGCATGTTCGAAAGAACATTGCTTCGTGCTTCTTAACAATACAGGCATTGAAATATCGTAAAGATTTTATTGTAAAAGTATGCTAGTATTGTACCAGTTTCTACGGCAATTTAGGTTATTCTATGTACTAATTTACTGAAGAAAACTCACGTGCTTTTTCTCACCCGTGACGTAGTACGTTCGAAACTTGTTGGGGAAGAATTTATGTATTTGCATGGTAAGACCACTGCCGTTAAGTATAGGTGATGTTGTGAACTAGAGAAATTGTTCGCGATATCATATAAGACAAAAATTACTAATTAGGTCACCCCACTCTGGGAGCAAACAGTTAATTGGTATCAATAACTAAACGACCCCCATGAACCATGGACCTTGCCATTGGTGAGGAAGTTTGCTTGCATCAGCGACACAGATATCCGAAACGTAGATGCAACGATAGGTGAACCACAATAGAGGCCTTTATGTTGAGAGAACAGACGGAAGTGTGGTTCCTGAAGAGGGGCAGCAGCCATTTCAGAGGTTACAGGGACAACAGATTGGACGATTGACTGATCTGGCCTTGTAACATCAACCAAAACGACCTTGTTGTGCTGGTACCGCGAACGGCTTAAAGCAAGGAGAAACAGCAGCAGTAATTTTTCCCGTGTGCATGCAGCTCTATCTGTGTGGTTAAATGATGGTGGCATTGTCTAGGGAAAAATATTCCGGAGGTAAAATAGTCCCCCACTCGGATCTCTGGGCGAGTACTACTCAGGAGGACGTCGTTATCAGGAGAAACCATCTGGCGTTCTACGGACAGGTAGGTTAGAAAATATAAAAAGGGAAATGGAAGGGTTAAAATTATATATAGTGGAAATAAGTGAAGTTCAGTGGCAGAAGGATTAGGACTTCAGGTCAGGTGAATACAGGGTAATAAATGCAAAATGAAATAGGGGTAATGCCGGAGTAGGTTTAATAATGAATAAAAGAATAGGAATGCCGATAAGCGATTGTGAACAGCATTGTGAACGCACTGTTGTAGCGAAGGTAGACACGATGCCCACATCCACCATAGTAGCATAAGTTTATAAGCGAGATAGTACCTCAGGCGATGAAGAGGTTGAAGAAATGTACCATGAGATGATTAAAGGAGACGAAAAATTAATGGTAATGGGTGACTGGAATCTCGATAGTAGGAAAAAGTAGAGTAAGAAAAGCAGTATGCGAATATTGACTGAAGGAAAGGAATGAAAGAGGAAACCGCCTGGTAGAATTTTGCACAGAGCATAATTTAATCATAGCTAACATGTGGTTTAAGAATCATAAAAGAAGTGGTATTTGTGGAAGAGACATGGAGACAATGAAAAGTTTCGGATTGATTATATAATGGTGAGACAGATTTTAAATTGTAAGACATTTCCAGGGGCAGCTGTGGACTCTGACCACTATTTATTGCTTATAAACTGAAGACTAAAACTGAATAAACTGCAAAAATGATGGACTTTAAGATGGGACCTGGAGAAACTGAAAGAACCTGAGGTTGTAGAGAGTTCCAGAAAGAGCATTAGATAACAATTAACAAGAAAAGAGCAAAGCAATACAGTATGAGAAGAATGGGTAGCTTGCATAGGTGAAATAGTGAATATAGCAGAGGATAAAGTAGGTAAAAATAAGAAGGCTAGCAGGAATTCTTGGGTAACTCAAGAGATACTGAGCTTAGTCGATGAAAGGATAAAATAGAAAAATGTATTAAATGAAGCAGGTAAAAGGCAATAGAAAAGTCTAAAAAATGAGATCGACAGGAAGTGCAAGAAAAGCGAAGCAGGAATGGCTAGAAGACAAATGTAAGGGTGTAGTAACGTATATTACTAGGGGTAAGATAGATGCTGCCAACATGAAAACTTTCGAGACCTTTGGAGAAAAGAGAACGAGATGTACGACTATAGAGCCCAGATGGAAGGCCAGTCCTAACCAAAGAAGGGAAAACAAAATGTGGAAAGCGTATTTAGAGGGTCTTTACAAGAGAGATGTACTTGGTGGGGCAAAATTATGGAAATGGATGAGGACGTAGATGAAGATGAGAAGGGAGATATGATACTGCGTGAAGAATTTGGCAGAATCCTAAGAGACTTAAGTTAATCAAGGCCCCGTGAGAAGACAACATTCTATTAGAGCTATTAATAGCCTTGAGAGAGTCAGCCATGACAAAACTCTTCCATTTAGTGAGCAAAATGTGTGAGACGGACGAAAGACCCTCAGAATACAAGAAGAATATAATAATTCCAATTCCAAAGAAAGCAGTTGCGGAAAGTTGTGAAAATAACCGAACTGTCAGTTTCATAAGTCACAGTTACAAAATACTAACACCAATCCTTTTAAAAATAATGGAGAAACTGGCAGAAGATAACATTGGAGAAGATCAGTTTCAATTCGAAGAAATATAAGAACACACAAAGTAATAATGACTCCTCGACTTCTCGTAGAAAATAGGTTAAGGAATAGCAAACCTGCGTTTATAGCATATGTAGACTTGGGAGAAAGGTTATTTACAATTTGTATAGAAACCAGAGGGATTTATAAGAATCGAGGGGCACGAAATGGATTTTGTGGTTGAGAAGGGGGCGAGACGGCGTTGGAGCCTGTCTCCGACGGTATTCAATCTGTATATTGAGCAAGCAGTAAAGCAAACCGAAGAAAAATTTGGAGTAGGAATTAAAGTCCAGGGGTAAGAAATAAAATTTTTGAGGGTTGCAGATGACCTTGTGTATCTGTCAGAAACAACAAATAACTTGAAAGAGCAGTTGAACAGAATGGACAGTGTCTTGAAAAGAGGATATAATATGAACTTCAGCAAAAGCAAGACGAGGACAACGGAATGTTGTCGAAATAAGCCAGGTGATTCTGAGGGAATTATACTGGGGAATAAGACACTTGAAATAAGACACTTTACCATTATCATTTCTGATAATGGTAAAAAGCTATATGCGAATAAAGACCTTCTTAATGAAGATGCGTATTATCTGTATTTATAACTCACAAATAATTTTAGTATTAATTATAATTTTAGGACACAGATTAATGAACATTTAGAAATTTGTAAACAAGGCATAATGCGTACGCACGAGAAGAAACTTAGTAAGCTTTTTTGTCTGTTTCCTGGTGAAAACTGTCCTCAAATTACTTTTAAAAAAAGCAGTCACGTTTTTTATAAAAGAATTGTAAATAAAACTAACATTACTTCTACACAGAATGCAACTGTCTTGCTGGAAAAAGGGCTGAAGTACGATATCATGCCCAAATTGTTAGACAAAAATGTGGTAGAAAAAATGATTGTCGATCTAAAAATTGGTCTTGGTTGTAAAAAAAAAAAAAAATTAATAATTCCTGTGAAACTGGAATTGCTCATGATGTAGCTACCACTCTCAGTAAAAATACAGCCTCTCTTCATAATGTTACGCATAACGATGGAAAATTGGTTAATTCCATTAATAATAAATTTAAAGAAGAGATGCTCTAATAACTAAGACTGACAAAAGTTTCTCGTTAGTTATTGCCTACAATTCTGAATACTTTCCGAAACTTTAGATTTTTTACTGGAAATAATATTTCGGAACTGCATGAAGATCCGATTCCAGAATTACAAAAAGAAGTCAAGTCAGGCATAAATAACGCAAAATTTCTAGTCAAACCTTTCCAGAAGAAAATGCTTAGTAACATGAACACTCATTCCCCATAACGTGGGTCTCAATTTAAAATCCACGAACCTAACCATCCGATACGGCCGATATCTAATAGTATAAATAGCGCGCACCATGATTTGCTCATATTTCTACATGAAATTCTGGAAAAATGATTCGTTTTCGAGAACAATTGTTCCATCCCCAATAGTCACACCCTAGTCCATAAATAAAAGATTTAGAATGCAGTTCAGACACGAAATTGTTTTCACTAGGCATCAAATATCTTTATACTAATGTCCCAGTACAGGAAACGCTTACAATCATTGAAAAAAAATTACGCCATTTCAAAAAATGTTTTTCGGATGAATAATCACTGATTTCATGAATCTCATCACAATCGTAGTCAAGTACCACTACTTTGAATTTGATGAACAATTGTACCAGCAATCGGACGCTCTCGCTATGGGAAATTCCTTATTCTTGCCAATATTTTCATCAAACCTATAGAAGAAAAGTTTTTTAACTGTTTTTCAATTACAGCACTAGGCATGATCTCCTATTTCAGATACGCTGATGACATTTTAATCATCTACAAGGGACCTGCTGATGGCATTAACCGTATTTTTAATTTTTTCGATGAACTTCATTAGAAAATATCTTTCACCATCGAACTTGAAAATGAGGCCTCCAGTTAAACTTTCTTGACTTGGTGCTTGAAAATAGAAGAAAATTAAATCTTATTCATAATTTTTCGCCAATAAACATATACTGATCAGATCATACCTGCGTCTTCTATGCATGCACAATCTCATAACAACGCTCTTGTTCACTGTGCTGTTCACCCATCCGCTTCCATTCCACTTTCGAAAGAAATGTTCAACGACGAAATCTATTTACTCAAAACGATAGTAGCTAATATCGACTATAAACCTGGCATAGTAGATGACATACTTAAAAAGAAAACTGATAAAAGAGTTACTACACTCGGCGTCTGTGTCATTGAATCCAACCCAAAAAAGAATTTTTCTATTACTCTCTTGGGGCCCATCTCCTATCAAATCCAACGCCTTCTTCGTAAAAAAGACAACTGCAAAGTTGCCTTTTCTACCAATAATAATTTGAAAAAAAAGTACTTAATACATAATTTAAAATCCATTCGTTGCTCTTTAGAAAGTGCTAGCGTCTATAAGATTATCTGTCTTACCTGCTCTTCTTACTACATAACACAAACAGGACGTGCCTTTATAACCCGATATAAGAAACACTTTTTAAGGAAAAATGGCACTAGCCTCCAAAATTCGACTTTTGCTGATCATCTCCTGATTACAGGTCTGGCCGCGGTGGTCCAGCGGTTCTAGGCGCTCAGTCCGGAACCGCGGGACTGCTACGGTCGCAGGTTCGAATCCTGGCTCGGGCATGGATGTGTGTGATGTCCTTAGGTTAGTTAGGTTTAAGTAGTTCTAAGTTCTAGGGGACTGATGACCACAGATGTTAAGTCCCATGGTGCTCAGAGCCATTACAGGTCACGCGCCTAAAGCTGTTTACGATATCAACTTTTTGCACACCGAGAAGAAAGTGCGTGGATTAGATATTCTTGAAGAATTAGAGATTTTTAAACATCTTTCTCGCAATGATAGGCTCATTGTCAATGAGCAGCTGCAGTTGCGTAATAAAAATTTCTTCAACGTTACTAAGCCGTTACTTGACACTTAATTTCTTGTCTCCTCGTGCAGTTTACCGAAAGGTTTTTTCCATCTACATCAACTCATAATTTTTCATTTATTAAATGATATATTGGCTGTATTTCATATTATATCGTTTTCTACAGGCTGTCATTCAGCCCTTTCTGCATTTTCTACAATTACGTTTTTATGCTTCAAACTGTACTTCTAAGTTCTGATGTAGACAAAATGTTACTTTATCTGTCGTTGTTTTACCAAAATATTGCTTTACATTATGTACCTAATAATATTTATTATACACTTGAATGTTAAGTAGCCAAGTTGTACTTCCGGCTACTAGATGGCACTCTCGATGTAATGTCATGTTCACCTGCCCGCACTTGTTAACGCGGGCACCTCAGTCCGTTGCAATCTGTGGCTCTACAGGTATGAGCAGCCTATAGTGGCTCACCTTCATGCATTCTTTTAAAAAATTTTTTGACTAATGCCCTTTGGCCTTTTTTTCATTTTATACGTGACATATAAGTACTGTCTCTGTCTTGTATTGATAGTCAGTACTTACACTTTTAGATAAAAAATTTCTTTTCCCAGAAATTTGTAATTATATTTACAGGCTACTTAAAACGTTTAAATTCTGATGAAGGCACTCTTAGAAGTGTTGAAACCTGGTTAATATAAGTAAAAATTGTGACCGAGGGCTCATTTGTTTCAATTTTACCAAAAAATCAGTTTAACTTAACTTAGTCAGTTAGACTAAGGCATAGAATATGAATCTTTCAGAGATGGTAGGAATAACAAACGGTATAGTTTCGAAATTGGCTTATGAGGTTTATAACTTTAATAACTGCTTTTCTGAAGCTCAAACGGAAGAATATCGAATGACTTCCGTAAAACATGGAAATCATACTAAAAAGTTTAATCAGTATAACTCTGTTTAATACGAGTCAGAATTATGTCCACGTAAACGAAAATAAAAAATGCAACACGAATGCTACCAGTAGCCACAAATAGAGAAGAATCGCAGAGGGAAGCAATACCCTATATGATTACACATGCACACCTTAAATTGTGTAAGCATGCAAACAGGTCTTTCAATGAGCTTGAAAGCTGCTCGACTCTATTTTTTACTTTCATTCTTTAGCTATTTATTGCAGTGTAAAAGGTTATCTTTCCTCCAGGGCTCATTCCATAAGACGCAAAAATAGTCATCACATGGGTTAAGACATTAACCCCGCTTACCCCACTGGTAGATGAGACGGTAGCGTTCACCCCCAAGCTACCAACTGGATGAAGGCTACTACTCAGCTATTTGGTTGGGAAACATTGCAATATGCCCCGTATACCCTGGATCTTTCACCGTGTGATTTTCACATCTTCGGTGACCTGAAGAAACACATGTGTGGGCGTCGGTTTCAATCGGACGAGGAAGTGCAAGAGTAAGTGTGCTTTTGGATCCGTCAGCGGCCATCGCGTTCGACGAATGATCAATTGATCGTCCCGTACCCCAGTGAGATAAATGCCTTAATACATCTGGTGATTACTTTTGAATGGAATCATCCCACGGTTCCGTTGTGACGGGTGTTCAGTTTTCGTTTGTCTGTGCCTCATTGTTTCAGACGGTACATATGCAATATCTGTCAGGAAGAGTATTACAGATATATACATTGAGATAGTTTGCCACTCGACGTAGCCAGCATATAAACCCCCCAGAAAAATACTCACAATAACTAGTAGCATATATCACGGCGTGTATAACAGTACTGCAGGAAAAATAACTTTAATCGCGAATAACCTCACAGCAGCCTAAGTGCAGCCGAAAAATTAATCAGTTTACTCACGTGTTAATTTAATACTACAAATGGTCTAATAAAAAAAAGGAGAAAATAAGATGATCAAATTGGCGTAAAGCGCCTGTATTCTTTTAGATACAATCATCAAATCAGAGCAGGTTTGCCATAGAACTAGAACCATCGGTGCTCTTATATTGTACTATCATTGCTGTATGTGGCCCTGGTGATAGACACGTTAATTGATTTGTTGCACCCCGATACCGTTGTACAGGCATTGTTGATTGTTGATTAGAGGAAAAGCTACACGAACAAAGAAAATCGGCCTTTTCTGCAACATCTGCAATCCATTCTTCTCTGCAGCCCTGGATGTCTGTTAGATTGAAATCGTCCGACTTCCGGAAGACGAACGTACGACGCAAAAAATGCCTGACAATTACGTTACTGTCACAATTACTCGTCTACGCTTATCACTCTTACGGTATATTCACTTCTTCTGTAATTTAGCAACAGCGACTAACCAGTCACATTATTCAGTAAGCATTTTCGAACGACTCTTTTTGCTATCTATCCGTAAGTTAGCTATCCTTTTAAAATAATTTCATATACTTTTTTTATCATTAAAGCATTGGCTGCTACCAGGAACAATACTTATTTGTAGAATTTACCTTCGTAACATATTTCCTAATGTTAGGTGCGATTAAATCATGATTATTACATTTGGTAACCAGTGAACTACTGCATCATTTCGATACATTCGAAGAGTAAAAACTCCTTTATCTTACACTTTATGAACGGAGTTCACTCCTTAGGTAAAATTAGATACGTAAGCAGACACGTAGGTCTTACGTTTCTTTCCTTCTCAAATTTAGCAACGTTAATTTTATTTCCGTTATAAACATGTTGTGTTGGAAAATTCTTCGCTCTTCAGCTGCTATCATTTTGTAGAATGGGGTAAAGCGCCTCAGCGTTTTATAGTTCCAGACTCAGGCAACAGACAACAGCACACTCTGGCGTACATCATCGAAGAGCAAGATATATTTCAGGAAATTTAAAGCTGCACCATTATTCAAGTACTCGCGTATTAACAAGAAGAATCTTGAAAAAAGTGCTTTCATGAAATTTTAGCAAAGACATAAAAAAACTACTATTATATTCGTATGGTTGAACACTGAGAATAGCCATTAGTACAATTTAGGTTAACTTTCGCAGTTTCTGTTGCCATCCAGAACCAGCTCTGACAATAAGTGGTAGGTCACGTGCTACTACTAAACGTCTCATAGCGATACTTGCGAAAGTTTAGAGTTCAACTAATCGTTGTTACCGCAAATGTTATGATGTGAGAAGGGGTCAGCAGGGATTGGAAAAACCGACTGATTGAAACCGAAACCGAATTTTAAGTCTGAATAACCGGTATCTCTCGGTTTTTGCTTCGTCTCGGTTACAACAGGTGTTGTGTACTTTTTCTAATAACTGAGTACCAAATGTCAACTAGCCAAAGCATCAGTGCTCCCCTTACATAAAGAAACCGCTTCCTATGGATCTTGCTTTCTTTATTCAGAACATAACTAATGGGCTATAACTGTCATTCTAATTACTAGTAATAGTTGTAAATCTCATTTTAATTACCATAATTTATGGTCACGATGTAGGCCGAATAGAGTAGTAGCACTTATGTTCACAAAGGTGTTAGTTACTGGTCATACGCCTTTAGCGTGAAGCGATGACATCATAAAGATGGCAATTTACTACCCAAAGTGGCATCTCCCCTCCTCAACTGATGTAGTGGGATCATTGTAGTGGGATCATGTTGGTCCTCCTCCGCACCCTCCACTACCACCACCATTGCATTCTTTTGGGCTACATCATTCTGAAAGGGAACGTGGCATTTTTAATCTATACCTCGCTCGAACAACAGCATCACCATGAAGCGTCAGGTATCACCGTCTCAGAGGAGAATAAAAAGGAGAAGAATGTTTCATTGAAATGTGAGTATTAATTCATCCATCTCGTTCTGATTGTTGTTATTATTATTGTTATTTGTCAGTTAGTAGCATTTTCTTTCTTCTACGTTGTTGCTGAATCCTGATGATAGTTCAGTCGACCAGCCTGATTTATGGAAGCCGTTCGATTTTCTGCGGCACCCACTTTATTTACGTACAGTCTAAACTTGAGTGAGAACAACAGTGTCACTGTGTGCCTGTGCTCTTGTCATGAGTTCCACACTCCAACAGTGTTTTAAAATAATTCCTTCGTCTCCTCATTATCGCAGAGATTGATGGGAACATTTCTATCAGAAGAAGAGTCAACTCACTTAGACATTGGTTATACAGGTTGCTCATTTAATTTGTTTATTTCTTCTTTCCGCAAGAAGAAATTTTCTTTAACAACGATTACCTCCTCCATGACATAGCCTTTCCATGCATCGATTTTTTCAATATTCTTCGACGCTAACATCTTCCTCAGTTCTTCGGTGAATCCCTTAGTATTCTGAGTCAGCATATCTAATGAAGTATTGAAATCATGTCTATGTTCATCAATTTTCTACATTAACTGTTCCTTCATCTTTTAAACGTACTCTTCAGTTTTCTTATCTAATTTCCCAAATTGTTCAGTGTGCTTTTTTGCCTCGTCAACGTTCATCTTACCCTGCTCTTTGTTGCTCTTTGATTTTTCTTCAGTCTTCTTGTCTATTTTTTGGGCTGTCTCGTCACTCTTCGCGACCTGCTGTACTAAACGGGCTTTCCATCAAATACTGCTGTAGCTTGAGGCGACGTCTCATGATTCAGGACACTGTTCTGCTGCTTTGTGGCCGGTGGCAGTGGATATTTCCACGGCCTGTGAAACTATAACATTATCCTTGCCCTTGGATTCTGTTTCTGATGTATTCCTGATATTTCGCATATTGAACTGGTTTTTTTCTACATTTACTACACACTGTGAGGTTTTACGCTGCTGTTCGCTAAGATCAACCTGATGAGCGCTTTCTCCACGCTCAAGCCACTGTCTATTGTTTACAAACTACCGGAGACTTTCCTCTCGGTCACTCTCACCCTTATCAAATCCTTCCTCGTGTGTGGTTCACTAGTTCATAATTCGGTTAAATCCAACTCCGAATACACCCAAAACTTGACCACACAACTACCAAATCTAGGCGAAATTCGATAACCCCAAGTACACAAACACGACACAACGCACCAAAATACAGAACATATACACAGAGAGGAAACCTCTCCGAGGAAGATTTTTGTGCTGGGAATAACAGATAATGTTGAACAAAAATGCCGACATTTTAAGTGAAAACTCTTAATGTTTCGGCTACTAAACCAGGGTATCGCAAATAATTGTCCTTTCCACAAGCTGTCACCAGTTCTCTATCTGAGGTTACACCTCAGCAGTCGTTATATCGCCGAAGATTTCAGAATGCCCACTACCTTGTGACCTTGCCTACAGACACATCGCTCTCCATAGGATCATGTTAATTTAATTATATGCGTCTTAGAGTGGATGACGTGAACTGAGTTTATTAGAAAGGGGTGGTCCTAACGTAAGTGAAACACGGATGATGTAGCTCACAAACATGATGAAGATATGGAATTCATCAAATTACTGACTGAAACCGTGATCTGTATAAATCCCAATTTATTATGAGTCCCAACAGACTTGAAGTTAAACACAAAGTGCAAAATACAAACACAAGTTTCTACTGAATTAACTTATCAGCACTTTGGCAAAGATCTTTTAATCGATATAGAATGAAAAAGTTTGAGTCAGAACGCATTTGGGGTGCCAACAAAGTTCGCAGAAGCCGCCCAGTGATCGCCGATTGGTTATCAAGAGGTAACGAAAGAACAACAGAAAAAAATCAGACACGCATATACCGTCTTGATTGTTCACATATTAAACACGCTTCAAATTTGAAATGTGGAAATGCTAACACTGATAGGTGGTCTTCACACGCATCCTACAAATCCACTGGCGAACACTGCTGTTGGTCCCCATACCTAGTCACTTTCACCCACGAGTGGCTACTGGGATGACTACAAAACTCTAAGTTATTCAATGAAGGGTGCTCCACCTCAGAGCCTGAAGTCTCTCTCCAGGCTGAAATATCTCAGTCGAGTCTCAGATAGGAGTTTTCTACAGAGCACGCCAGGACGAAGTGAATTCTTACTCTTTCTTTGTCAGTGTTGTGCACGATTTTGATTGTGAACGACAGTAGTTCTTCCAAGAACCGACAGCAGTCATGCATCCAAACTCCTTGTTAATACGATTAGCAAACTGTCTAATTTTAATTCCTGGAGTACATAAATATTTATTGTCTGACTATCACTATGTTTCCTGTTTTGTGTTGCAGCCAATGAGGCATCCTCCAAGTTTGCACATCCGAGTTCCATTCTACCACACCAGAATTTATCTATGTTAATCTATGGGAGCTCTTCCAGTTTCTTAGTCAGGATCAACACCTTTAATTGGCTTGAGACCAACGTGACAGCTGCTGTCTTCTCATTGCACCTACTAGCTCTCATCCATGAACTACCCTTGCTCAGCAGTTCCCAGAATGGGGGCCACTTGCTCAACTCAGTGCTTTTCTATTCTTCATGCCACGTTGCTGTTAGCTTCTGGGAAAAAGTAGTTACGCGCCCCTGACACTGGCCGACACGCCGTGCTTTATTGCTCAATAGCCTCCCATCGGTTATGAAGCAAGCACTGTTGCCATCACAGGAAGAGTAAACTGCGCCTGGCTTGCAGACCTCTGCTCATACATAATACACCAGACCCAGTGAGTTTCTACCTGGTGTCTCACCTTTCTTGGTGGTGGCGGTGATATGTGCACTTTACCGAGAACCTATACAAGAACCTATATTTACTCGGGACTAACGGCTCGACATTCACCCTCCCATCTCTGCCCTATGTGGCCCCGCTGAACACAAATTTAAACAAATATCAAATAATCATCTAAGTGATCCTTCAATAGAAGAAATTAAGGAATTATAGTAGTTAGATACGGCAATCCAGGAAGTTAACTCTATCAGGACTCGTACTTTCAAAGATATTAGTTTAAATTATCTGAGTCTATCACTTTAAAGGCGTTTCATTATGATGTGTGTTAATTTTCGTAAAAGCGGCTGCGTGGCAACCTCACTTTTACGGTTCAGGTGGAGACTCTCATTGAAAACGTGTTTGGACATAATGTTGCTAATTACTGATGGAGTGGTTTAATACCATTTTTCAGAACAGTTTTTCACGTACTTTTGGATTCGGAAATAATGTGAAACTAAGTACGGCTGGTAAGGGAACTTCGGGCTATAGGATTTCCAGCTACAGGATACTTTCTGCGAGAACGTGTTTTCCTGCTGTCAACAGACAGGGTATCAGGGGGGAGTTCCTGCTTGATGTCCTAAGCTAAAGCAAGTTCCCGATGAACCGTCTCATAGTTGTAATAAATATAGAACCGGTTTTCGGATGATTCTAAAACTGAAAGTTGTCATCACTAAAAGACTGCACTAAAGATAGTATGAAACTACTAAAATGGAGAAAAAGCATGAATGAATGATGTCTGAAATAACTTGCTGCAATATTGAGGGATATTTTATATCTCTAGTCTGTACTTCAAGAGGAAAACATGAAACCTGAATGGGAAGATTCTCTTCTTAACCCTTTATAAGTTGTTGGTATTTCTAAGTACAACCTCTTTCGATCCTTTTTTTATTCGATTGCACACACATATCCCCAAATCCCAGGCTAATCGTACGTTTAGATACTGGATTATCATCAGTTGGAAGCATTTCACTGCCTTCTAGATCTTTATTCCTGCTTAAAAACTATGTTTGTATAATATGTGGTGACATTTGTAGATCTGCTTCCTACGTCCTCAATTATTTGTTGGATGTATTCCAAATTCTATCTTCCTCTACAATTTTTACCCTCTGCAGCTCTCTCTAGCTCCATGGAAGCTATTCTATTTTAACAGACGTCCTATCATCCTGCCCCTTCTTCTCCTAGTGTTTTCCATATATTCCTTTTCAGGCTCATTCAGCAGAGAATATCCTTATTTGTTACCTTATCAGTCCACGTAATTTTCAATACTCTTCTCTGGCACCACATCTCATATGCTTTGATTCTCCTCTCTTCCGGTTTTCCCACAGCATGTGTTTCACTACCAGACAATGGTGTGCCGCAAACGTATATAGTCAGACATTTCTTCCACAAATTATGGCGTATCTTTGATACTATCATTACTATCGTTTATTACTGTCTTAATCATAGCCAACAGCCATGATAATCTGGTGCAGTGTCATAAAATTCATTTAATTATATCATGATCGTCTTCATTCTCCACTTACACTGTGAGCCACCTAGAACAGATGGTTGGATTTCAAATTACTTCGTACATGTGCGCACTGTTGGCGGATCCGTAGAAAATTAGAGCACCATTTCTCTCTAGCAGGTAATGGCCACCCGAATACATTAGTGTTGTTCACGTTTAGTGTTCTTAGCAGGACAGGTAGGGTATGTTAATGGTGTCAACAGCGTCAAATGTTGAGTGATCAGTGTGGAGGACACGATGATTATGTGTATTCGTGTGAGACAGCTTTGTCAGCATCTGACAGACTTTTAAAGGGATCCTCATTCTGGTTATCCATTTGCATGGATGGTCTATTCGTCAAACTGTCCTTATGGAGGACCATCTGCAACTAGCTCGTGGAACACCACGTCCTTTGCTTGTCCATCACACCTGATGATGGACATGTAAGAGCCAGAAAGTTGCTTAAGTACTGTAAAATAAAAATGACCTTACAGCTGAAGCCCTAATTTCAAACTCAGCTGGGCTGTTCGTGTCATATGCACATTTGTGGGTCTTCCATATGTGACACAGCGGTCCGAAATTTGACTGCTTGGGAAGGGCAGAGCTGGTATACTCCTCGTCAAGGTTCCAGTCGACTTCGTTTGAGCACCATAGTGGAGGGTCGCCAAACTGTGCACCAGGTACATCAGAACCTCTTCACATTTGAGCCTGACATTCAAGTAATGAACTCACTGCAACATTGCCATTGGTCGAAGACTGCGAGGAACCAGACTACGGAATTGCCGTATCATACGTAGCCTGCTGTTAACAACACAGACATAATAATTTACATGGTTTCTTGTGGAGGAACAACGACCTGGCAGAAGAATTTTAAAGAGGATTAAAACAGTCTCATCGCCATAAAATCTTTTATTTATAACCGTTAACGCGTTCAGATAGAGTATGAACATCTTCAGACTACCTATACCGTGGTGGAAGGCGGTAGCGGGAGCTTCAAGAGGCACTTGGAAGGAATGAAGAGATAAGCTTGTAGTTCTCTGTGCCTTTAATACTACATTAGGCAGTTTAGTAGAAGAGGAATTGCTATCTCTAAAAAGGCCCCAAGGACAATGGAAAGGAAAACTTACGTACCAAGGAGGTATCTGCGAAGAAATCATGGGTTACAAAAGAAACTGAGTCGTGGCGCGCCAATGCGATTAACTTTGCGCGAATTTACTCTTTGCCTTATATATCAATAATGGGGAACACTCTGGTTGCGACCAGAGTTTATGATGTGGAGCGGAAGGTCAGAAGTGCTCGCTTGGTGAGCTGGCAGGAGAAAAAAGCAAGGTAGGATGGTGTTTGTTGAGAAGGCGTGAGCTCTGGTGCGCACTATGAATGATATGATTCAGTGATTCCTTTCTACCGCTACGTGTGACTATTCCATCACTTAATGCCAGTAATTACATCAACTGGTTGTGAGCGTGATGCCTGAGTGTATTGTTACTGTAATTCTTGAGGCAACGTGCGGTATTACTGATACGCGAAACTTAATTCTTTAAGTCGCTCACAAAGTAGTTCATTTAATACAATACTGTCTAAGATTTTAACTTGTTTTTAACTTTGAGTCTTGCAATTCCATTCTAGTTGTCACTGTAAGAACTCTTTGGTTTGTAGCTAGACTAATTTTCTGGAGTTTAAAGTTAACTGAGCGTTGTAAGATTTAAATAAGAATTTGCGATTGAACTTCCTTCTGTAATGCTAGTTTAAGTCCATTATGGGCGTGATCAATTAAAGGTAATTAAGATCCTGTTAACCTTTGGGATATTTTAACAGTAATAAATTTTTTGAAGTATTACGTGTTTATTAGCCAATACAGCCCCTCACTACTCCACCACCTTCCTCCAGACTGCCGCGCCATTTCAGATATACATCAGCTGATCGATGGAAGAAGGAAATACAAAAAAGTTTAAAGAAAATAAGGAATACAGAAATTTTTTGTGACGTGTGACGAGGGCCTCCCGTCGGTTAGACCTCTGGCCTGGTGTAAGTCCTTTGGTTTGACGCCACGTCGGCGACTTGCGCGTCGATGGGGATGATATCATGATGATTAGGACAACACCCAGACCCTGAGCGGAGAAAATCTCCGACCCAGCCGAAAATCGAACCCGGGCCCATTGGATTGACAGTCGGTCGCACTGACCACGCAGCTACCGGGGGTGGACAATACAGAGATACAAGTCACTTATGAATAAAATAACTAGGAAGCGAAGGGAAGCTACGCTGAAATGGGTGCATGAAAAATGTGAAGAAATTGAAAAAGAAATGATTGTCAGTAGGACTAACCCGGCTTGCAGGAAATTCAAAACAACCTTCAGTGCAATAAAAAACAAGGGTTGTAACATTAAAATTATATTGGAAATCCCACTGTTAAATGGAGAAGAGAGGGCAGACAGGTTGAAAGAGTACATTGAAGGCCTCTGTCAGCGGGAAGATTCGTCTGATGACGTGATAGAAGAAAACGCAGGAGTCGATATAGAAGAGATATGGTATCCAGTACTAGAATCATTATTTTAAAGTATTTTGCAAGAGTTAAGATCGAATAAGGCAGAAAGGATAGGAAATATTCCATCAGAATTTCTAAATTCATTAAAGCAAGTGGCAACAGAACGACTAATCACGCTGCTGTGTAGACTTTTGGAGAACCATCATCAACACAATACCCAAGATTGCAAGAGCCAAAAAGTACGAGAATAATCGCACAGTCGGTGTAACAGCTCGTTCATCCAAGTTGCTGACAGGAATAATATGCAGAACAATGGAAAAGGAAACTGACGCAGCAGGAAGTTATATATGTCCGAGAGCAGTGCCGCTCTACCTAGTATGCGTGTAATCTGCGGACATTTGTAATCAACGGTTACGACGACAATATTGCCTTAGCACAGGTCTGGCTGCTTGTTAATAGAACACTTAGGCAGAACCTTACATTATGCTATAGACAATTTTACTATGATGTGAAATTGTTATTCTCTAATGAACGGAATTATAAATGTTATGAGTGTAAATGACAGTATCAGATACATGTCAGCTGTAAAGACAGTGACTGTATCCAAAGTCAAGTTATTGCCATGCCCAAGTTTTGGTAAGTTACTAATGATGTGTGTGTGTGTGTGTGTGTGTGTGTGTGTGTGTGTGTGTGTGTGTGTGTTGTAGTACCTGCTCGATCTCCTCCTGAAAGTAATCTAGTCTCGCTACAATACACGACAAGAAGAATCGTTAGGTCTGTTCCCGCTAGAATATATACGAGACCATCTTGTGCGTCAACTCAGTTCCATTGTCGTTATCCAGTTTATTAAGAAGTAGGTACAATAGTTGTTGGCCAATTTGGGTCAGGAGAGAATAAAACGGGATTGTGGCATTATTTCCAATCTATCTATTTCATATCCGTATATCCAACTCATAAGTAGACGAATACTGTCACATTCTTCGTAAATTTGATTCATTTTTGTAATCAATGAAATTACGTAACATACCCGCTCAAACTGCGAATTTTCTCCTCGTTTCCCCATCCGTTTCTGGGTGCTTCACATTATTTAGTCAGGCACTGTACATCATTTGCTAATGCTTTTGTATTCGGAATTTTTTTTCTCATACCCTTTATCATAAACGGCGTTGATATCACTCCCAGAATATCAAAGTGTTTATTTAATTAGATTCTATTTATCTCAATTTTCCACTTTTATCATTTACGTTTTCTGCTTTAACCATCTGCCAGTGCATATAAACTGACCACAACAGCCTGT
Source organism: Schistocerca piceifrons (assembly GCF_021461385.2). Taxonomy (NCBI): domain Eukaryota; kingdom Metazoa; phylum Arthropoda; class Insecta; order Orthoptera; family Acrididae; genus Schistocerca; species Schistocerca piceifrons. The sequence continues at coordinate 292,160,090 of NC_060144.1, read as the reverse complement.
TCCCTTGAGGATTTGTGGTGCTGTGAATGTTTGTTTCATTTGTTATCCCGTTAATCATAAAAATCAGTGTTATTAAACTGCAACCAGTGGCTAGTGTTGATTTAACTCGATGCCCAATATCTTACGTGATCTAAATTGGCGCATTGTTTAAAGCATGTTGTGTTCAGCGATTCCTTTTACTCTTTCTTGTGCTTGAAAGAAACAGCAAAATTTTACAGTTCCTAAGTTTCTAAAAGAAGATGTACTACCACTGTGACAAGCATTTACGTAGAGGAAAAGAAAATTGCAGCGGAAGGGTTCTGCTCTGTTTGTGGCCGTTCCAACCTCATTCGCCGTGCTGACGACGCAGTATCCCGACTGTCTCCTGTCTCGGTAGGCTACCCAGTGCGTCTAGCTAGCAACTTCAGTGCGTCGCGACGCGGCCCACATGCATAAATACGCCGCATGCTACGGCAGGCGGCGTAAACTCCGACACCCCGACGCTATCTGCGTTCGTCTGTCCCTGGAGCCGGGTTACGGCCCGCCTCGCGCGTTGCCGCGGATGCAGACTGGCTGTGACTTGCTTTAGCCCTTGCTCTCCTCTCCTCAGCCGTGAAATAAACTCGGCTACACTATTTGCTGGCGCGCAAGTCGGCACGGCTGCCGCGGGAACAGTTGCGTGAGAACCATTTCAGCGATACTCATTTCCTCTTGGAATTCTGAAGTCATTACAGGATGTCGTGCATCTCATAAATGACAAAATGTCTTTACAATCTGTACTTTAGTGTAACTCATTTTTTTGTAATTACTCTAAAAGAGAAATTTAGCTAGTAGACTCTACAGAATTCGTAAGATTCACAGGATTCTCTATACGCTCTTATCATTCGTGGTTAAGTAGCGACCCAAATACAGCTACCAACCAAACTCTTCTTTGTAATATGATTGTAGTTAAAATTCCAGATGCAAAACGCTGAAAAACAGAGTAGTACTGCTCAGTATAACGTTTCATTTGAACGGAATATTATCGCAGAAGGCTGAAAACTTATGGAAAAAATAAGGATAATTTCATTCATTTATTTAACCTGGTGTGATAAGGGCTATCAGACCCTCCCTTGCATTGGACCAGTGTTTTACACATACAGTACCATTTTTACATTATAGCTACCAAAGAAATAACAATTTCTCTATGACAAGTAGCATTAGAGTTATATCTAAATAATACTAAATATGAATTAATTAAGTTGATACTGGAAATACTTCTACTATTACTACTGCTGACATTAATAATGATAATATTAAAAATATTACTAACAATAATGACAACAATAATAACAGCAACAGTTATAAAAGGAAATAATAGGTATACAGAATAAATGATTTTTTATACATCAAGTAATGGCCGGCCGCGGTGGTCTCGCGGTTCTAGGCGCTCAGTCCGGAGCCGCGCGACTGCTACGGTCGCAGGTTCGAATCCTGCCTCGGGCATGGATGTGCGTGATGTCCTTAGGTTAGTTAGGTTTAAGTAGTTCTAAGTTCTAAGGGACTGATGACCTAAGATGTTAAGTCCAATAGTGCTCAGAGCCATTTGAACCATCAAGTAATGGATATTTAAGGAAGCTGCATCACCTAAGAAATGAGGAAATGGGAAATGAGGAAGGTCTGACTGGAAACAAGAATGTAGAAAGGAGACTGGTGCGTAGAGGTACAATGGTAATCATTATTGTTGTTTTAGTAGATATGTCATTAACTGTCTTCTGAAACTGGAGATGTTATTCCCTTTTACCTCTAGAGACGCTATAAGCGAAAGAATATGTACGATAAAGGACGCAGGGTACACAGTAGTTCCTCAGTTTGCGCCTGAGACCCTCGATATTACTGCGTCAATGCAGGATTGCGTGCTGCTAATACAGTTGGTTGGCTGATTTGGGGGAGGGGACCAAACAGGGAAGTCATAGAAAAAAAGAATTTTCAAATGTGTATGAAATCTTATGGGACCTAACTGCTAAGGTCATCAGTCCCTAAGCTTACACACTACTTAACTTAAATTATCCTAACACACACACCCATGGCCGTAGGAGGACTCGAGCCTCCGCCGGGAGGAAGTCATCGGTCCTATCGGGTTAGAGAAGGGTGGGGCAAGGAAATCGGCCGTGCCCTTTCAAAGGAACCATCCCGGCAATTGCCTGAAACGATTTAGGGGAATCACGGAAAACCTAAATTATGATGGCCGGACGCGGGTTTGAACCGTCGTTCTCCCGAAAGCGAAATCAGTGTGCTAACCACGGCGCCATCTCGCTCGGCGCTAGTACGATTCTTTTATAAGAATGGTGACTGTGCGCCAGTGGCTCTGCAGAACTTGCGCACTCACAAGGGTATGAAACAGGACCTTGGTTTGATGTCTGCCAAGCGTCCGGAGAAAATGATTACGCAATTCTAAAATACATATTCATTTTAAGAGCAATATGAGGGAAAACAACTGATCCAACCTCAATAGACGAAGTGACCGCAACGATTGAATTGAAGGCACGCACTGCACAACATTCTCAACACGACCCCTGAGACACTGCGATCAATAGATGCTGTTCCTCGATTTCAACTTTTGGCAGATGAGGGTGGATAGCATATCGAGCATGTCTTGCGCCTATCTCACGACACCTAAAAACGCATTTCATAGTTGCTTTTCATGCAGTTTTCGCCCTCGGGATGATTAAAAACCGATGTCATTGTTGCTCTTTATTCATATTTGGCCTTATGGCAATTAAAAATCGATTTTCCCCATGCGATGTGGTAACTAACCGTGCCACAGCTGCTTAATACCGAATTTATGTGATTGTGCACATTGCACAGCACGGTTGGTTTAGCATGTAACTCACACCATAGTCGTCCTACTGCGACTCATCTGTGATTTGTGACCGAACCCATTTGCCTTATGACGCTTACAGCACCATGCAGAGGGAAAAACTCCACAAATTTTTTTTTACTTCTGTGATTTTTTCCTCTTCTTAGGCAATAAACCGTTCGAACGGGACGTCATTCTGAGTAACGGTTCTTTTTATCTACGGCGTTTTGAAACTGGAACATTAATTATAATCACACTGTACTTATCGTCATCACCATCAACAGCTCCACATCCAGTACAAGAAAAAGACCCGTCCTAGACGTTTCAGTACGTAAGGATGTGTCATCACCATCAACAGCTCCACATCCAGTACAAGAAAAAGACCCGTCCTAGACGTTTCAGTACGTAAGGATGTTCAGCTACATTCATCCATGTTATTCCTGAATATTTAGTTAGTCACCTGCCCAATCATTCTGTAAAAACACAAACTATGCATTACTCCATTAATTTATAATATTATCTACGTGTTGTGACCTGTTGTTTAGAGGTAGCGTGTTTCATTAGTATTCAAAACATTCTCTGTCCTGTTAAGCCTCTGCTTAAAATACTGAATAGAAATCATACATATTGGCGGCCTAAGACTTTCGTCGAAGAAGTCACACTCGATCTGCCAACAACGATGTTAAAGAACTTATATTGCCTTTATTTCAGCTTATATTTTACTAAGATTTTTTGTAATTTTCGGAGCCCAACCGCATATTCAATACAGCTATGTGCAGTATGTCAGTATACACGTTTTTTCCTCCTCTCATCTGATGAATGAAAAGTATGAATGATAGTGTACAGGGTAAATTGCAGTATCTAGATCCTGGAGACAACAACTTCAGCATCCTCTACCTAAAAGGGGTGGTTGGAGAAAATGATATTACAACCTCTACAGGGAAAATTGCACACGAACAGGACACAGATGAGGTGTTGAGGGACATTAAAGAAAAAATGGGACGATCGAGACAATGCGGAGGTTCGTCATTTTTACGTAGTGAAAGATGGCGTTCTCTTTAAAAGACGTGGTGTAGACGATATACGCTGGCTACTCGCAATTCCAGATGTACCAAAAGATAAATTAGTGTGGTACATGCACTTCAGTTAATGGCATTTCAGTGCAAGAAAGTGCTTCGAAAAACTCCATGATACTTGCTACTTTAACGACATGCTCAGGCGAGTACGCCGTGTCATTACAGTATGCGGGCCATGCCAGTGAGTCAAACCAACTCCAGTGACGTACGCTGCACCTCTGCACCCAATGCTCCCCACAAAACTGTGTGACATCGCCGTTGCTGACTTGTTGTGGCCAGTAAGCTGTACTAGGACAGGCTTTGCTTATGTACTGGTGGCTGTGGAACTAAGGTCCGAGTTTGTTTCGTTTACATGACTGAGGAGAACAACTGGCAAAACTGAGGCGAAGGCGATTGCTAACGACTTCTTACGAGAAGTAGGAATGATGAAGCGAGTAAATTCAATGGGCCGCAGTTTCGCTCGAAAAAGTGGTCACGAACGCTAAGGCGTCGGAACGTAAAGCCGATACGCATTTCAATGTACCAACCGAGCTGTAACTTAGCGGAACGCGTTGTAGGGGAACTTATAAAACTATGAAAGATTTACTGTCACAGGTATCACAGAACCTGAAGCAAGCACCTGAAACCTTTTCAGGACATACTCAACGAACTGCCACATTCATCGACCGTGATCCCCCCCCCGATCCTGATACTTAAACATAAGGAACCGCCCAGTAACATGAAAGAAGCAGTTTCCAGGCGGGAAGATTGGAGACTCCAGCATGAAGTAGTCATAGAGTTGAAGAACATCAGACAGGCTACCGAGGCTAGAAAAAAGGCTTATAAGCATTGATTTTCAGGTAGGATAAAAGATCCACACCAGAAACCACAGGCCCTCAAATAAACGTTCCACCCTCTCCAAAAAGTTTTTCAATGTCTTCAGTGGACTACATCGGGTGAGGTGCATTCCGCATCCCAACGTGCTTGAGGTAGAGACAAAAAAAAAAAAAAATGGTTCAAATGGCTCTGAGCACTATGCGACTTGACTTCTGAACTTAGAACTAATTAAACCTAACTAACCTAAGGACATCACACACATCCATGCCCGAGGCAGGATTTAACCTGCGACGTAGCGGTCGCTCGGTTCCAGACTGTAGCGCCTAGAACCGCACGGCCACTCCGGCCGGCAGGTAGAGACACTTCGATGTAAACGGTGAAAAGAATTTCGCCACAACTCCAACGTGAGACCATTCCTCGAATGAACAGATGCTGCAAAGGAGGAAATCGCAGGATGTCGGGGTGACGTTAAATTTAACCGTTGCATTTTTCTCATATTTTATCCTTTGTACAGTTTAATTACCACGTATGTAGTTTTTTGTGACTTAGTGTACCAATAACTAATGTATTAACTTATGTATCCGTAGGGAGATGCGGCGAATGTATGTTCTTGAGCTTAAGATGTTATTACTATAGATCATGGTGCTATAATTCTGTCGCTCACACACCATCGGCAGGTGAATCCACTAGTATCTCAACGGCCAACGAGACAGAGACGAATCCATGGTCAAAGAGTAACGGTAACAAGTGGTTTAGTTCCGGCCAGAAAGCAAGGTAGTACTTGTTACATGTTTCCACGGGGTGTTGTAATCCTGTACACATCATAAAGTACTTGGGATTAGACAATATTTGTTTTATATCTTACCATAGCTGTATTATGTGTGTGTACGTACAGAAGTAGTTAGCACTAACCAGTATGTGTTGTGCTTCATGCGTAGTTAGCAGTATTTACTCTGACCGAATGCTGAACGGCCGACTCCATGAATGGAAACAATATCCCTGTTTCTTTCTCCATGATTCCAAGGACATTCTGCCTCACTCAATTGCTGTATAGATTCATAATCAATGAACTACACAATTTTGAGTTCAAATTCAAACTTCAAACTTATTTAATTTTCTATTGCTGTAAATTACTATTGTAATGCTTTATTTCGTACCGCATAACGGTACATACATTGATATTAATTTTTCTCATTTGTAATGTTATTCTGTTTCTCGCCGCGTCTCGGTACATAGATTGAACGTAATTTTTCTCAGTTGTAAAGTTCATAAGTTTTTTTTACAGTGTTGAGGCATTGACTGTCTTACACCACTTCACGGTAATTAGACTACAGTTATTTTACTGCCCAAGTTGTAACCTTTCTACAGCAATGTACTACAATGTTTTACTCACTACTTAATAGGTTAGTTTAGTTCTTGCTTATTTGTTTTATTTGTGTTTTGCCGTCGAAAGTACGGATTGCTATTCATTTGTATAAATCTATATCGTGCCTCATTTGTGAGTCCAGCTATGATATTGCAAGGGGAGGCGGCAGACGGAAGTCCAACATAGACGGTGCTGTCTTTCGCCCTGAAACGTGGCTCTCAGTGATTACTGCGAATGAGGAGCTCCGCTGCCATCTAACGGTCCGCCTGCACCGATTAGCGCAGCGGCCGTCCGGAATGAAATTGGCACGCGACCACTCCCTTCACCGCGATAGAACAGACAGCCAGAAGCCGAGGCTCCGGGGCGCCAGCAACACCTTCGGGCACGCGTGTCCGGCGCATACCAACAGCGGTGTAGGCACTGTTTCTGCACGGCCCGTCCACCCATAATATCAACAGAGGAGGGTAAAAGCGGCGCGGGCAGAGCTTCAACACCTCTGTACCCGCCTTAGACTCAACCCTGCACTCTGCGAGAAGTGTGTAACTGCATGAGACTCGGTGTACCGAGAGGGTGCATAGTGTATGGCCGACACCATACTGCTACGGTTGCAGGTTCGAATCCTGCCTCGGGCATGGATGTGTGTGATGCCCTTAGGTTAGTTAGGTTTAAGTAGTTCTAAGTTCTAGGGGACTGATGTCCACAGATGTTAAGTCCCATAGTGCTCACAGCCCTTTGAACCATTTTTGGAGGCTGGCCAGGTTTCTCTGCTACCAATGGAGGCACGCAGAAGAATTTACTAAGTGCCACCCTTGCGCGGGAACCTGCCACGGAACATTTGTTTACTACAAGGAGGACATCACTTGGCATGCCTGCCAGCAGGAAAAGAGTGTCCACACTCGCCGTCGTCGAAAGGACTGGACCAGAGACGGGTCGCGTCTTGTGCACAAACAGTCTTGCGCACTAACGGTTGTGAGGATGAACCCCTCATTCCCATTCCACCCTCCCCTACTCCGCCCCCTCCCGACGATGGACTCACAACAAAGTGCTATCCCTACGTCTGTAGTGTACATGCTGCGATAAGTGATAATCTCGCTTGCCGCGAAATCCGTATCTTTCTTTTTATTTTTATTTTGTCGAACATCAAGTCATTGAGCCACCATAAATTATATTTCAGTAATGTGTTTTTTTTTTTTGCCATGAACTCACTGATATGAGTTGGATAAAGGTCAGTTTTGTTGTTTACTAGTGTCATACTTTTTTCTCTCATTATAGTTAATTTTCATGTGTTATCCAACATATGATACAGCAAAACTGAAATGGAGTAATTTACATGACTTCTGTTTGAAGCACAAACAGGGCACAAACGGTAAAACTTACCTCAAACAAATGGTTAGCCTGTGCCTTGTATCAATGGGCTTTCTCCAGTTTGTTGTGCACTTCTCGGTGCCACCTTTTTATCAGGCGATGAATTTCCTCGAAACATTCTCGCGACATACGAAAATATTTGAAGAACCTATCTTCGTCAGACTCTTAGATCAATAGACAGACGATGGTATTCTCCTAAGCTTTCTCTCTTGCTATTAATGTCGTGCACCCAACATCTCTTCTTGGTGCCATTTCGTATCGTTAGTGCGGGCTACTCATTTCTGCAATTAAAAAAAATAATAATAATAATAAACTCGCACAAAGGTAACGCGTCGCGCGTATGGATTCCAAATCGTCTAACGCCAAGACAATCGCGCTACGCATGCAAGCTTAATAATGGGGTTCGGCCCCTTCCACAGTGAAACACAGCTGACGCATCAAGAGTCGCTGCGGCTGGCCAGCTGGCCGTTGCCTGTGTGGCGTCCCTGGCCGCTGACGGGGTCCGGCCCACCGCTGCGCCGTCCGTCGCAGCGGCAGGCCGGATTCTGTCTGGCCAGGCGTTAACGAGCGATTCAACAGTGCGGCCTGCCGGCTGCGGTTCAAGGCCACAGGCTGGACGGCCAGGCCGCATTCTGTCTGGCCAGGACTTAAGGCCTGTTCTTCGAATTTCTCCATAAAGAAGTTTGCAATTACGGGACTTACGGAGCTTCCCATAGCCACGCTATCTGTTTGTTCATAAAACTGTTCATTCCACTTGAAGTATGTGGTCGTCAAACAACACTTAAACAGTTCTGAAATATCGGCAGGAGTGGGTGATGGCAACGGCGATCGACGGCGACGGACAGCGGCCAAATGCACTGACGTTTTCAAAACACGTGACGTCACGCCGCGGTGTGCGAGCGCGCGGACACTGATTTTAACGGCAGTCAGTAGCGAGCCAGTGGGTGTGTTGAACCTTCCATCGAGCTACAGACCCCCTTGAAGATGTCTCCCGCAGTCGGAGACGAAACGTTGGGAATTGACACAGAATTCATCAACCGACAACGGCATAACAGCCCGGATAATTATAATGGACATGATATTCCCGGCCGTGAAAGTCTACATTTTAGTACCAACATTTTGTTTTAAGTATAGTTTTGCTTAATGTTGATTTTCCTAATTTTTGCAACCGTGACACACATTCCATTCCTCCAGTAAATATTTTATAATTTTGACAATCAAATTTAATTTATAGTCTTAAAACAAGTTTAATTTCAACATCGGGACCTGTGTCACGGAAACAAATTGTTAACTTGTAAACTGTTACCGTTAAGCTACAAATGATAGTTGCATGTTTACTTGTTAGCCTACTTGTTTGTTTGCTTATTCTTGTTTTGTTTGTTCTGCTTTTCTTTCAGTTTCGATCATATTTACCACTGTATATGTCCCTTGTCTGCAAAAATTCAACAACTTTTGTGTCAGTGGCATGGTTAAAGGCTGCTTGGGGGTGTCCTTGTATGGCAAAACCATTCCCTGCACTGTCTTTTCTCTGGGGTGCGTGTGTGATGAAGGGTCTCTACATGAGCCTCATCATTTTCTTTAACATTAACATAATGTACTCACCTCAATTCTGGGAGGAATATATATATAACTCAGCAGCTGAGTGTGTCCATAGTGGCCCCACCATATATTACCTTTAATTCACCTCACATTTTACTAAGATTTGTGGTAATTATCGGAGCCCCACACCCATGTTCAATACATCTATGTGCAATATGTCAGTATATACATCGTTTCCTCCTCTCACATGATGAATAAAAAATATGCATGAGAGAGTACAAGTTAATTTCTCTATCTAGATCTGTAGGAGTAACCGTAGTGTGCTATAGTGGCAGAACAGCCAGGTAGCAAAGAGGTTTCTGTTCGCCTTGGACGAAGCTCATGTGCATCTTGGCACCACACAATAAGGAGCTCTCTGGGCACTTCCGGTAGAACGGAACGCGTGGGTCCCAAAAGGGTTCGCTCGGCAGTGTCCCTGTTCATAGTTAATTGATTATCTTATTTTTGTAGATTTCAGGTCCAGTCAAAATTAACGTGTCACTCTCAGCGCTCATCGCTCGTTGAGCAGAATACGGAATGTTTCTGGTTAATTTCGGAACGTTATAACCAGTTGCACTTGGCCGCGCATTCTCTACCTCTGTTCAGACAAGTGTACTCGTGATGTATCTTCTCAGTTCAGTCTGATTTGGCTCGTTGTCGATCTCACGAGTATAGTATAATTGAACAGATTTCTGAAACTTCGCTAATTAGATCCGGTTCGTAATCTAGTTTCACGCATCTTTGTAGTCTCAGCACATGTTCAGAACGGATCTGAGAGCCTTTAGTTCGCAGATCGTGTCTCACAGTAATATATACTCCCCAATTTGTTTACTATTCTGAATTATAGCTCTCATTTTATCCAGAATTTCTGTTTGTGACGACAACGTGTTCGCGGATTGTAAGATTCGTTACGTCTTCCAAATTAGTTTCAGAACCTCTTCTACGGTGCAGTGCAACTATTAACAGCTTACTCTTATCCCTGAATTCTTGTTCACTTGTTTCGTGCACTCAGGTCAAGGGAAGTACCGTTTGCCAACGACGTGCGTACAGGTGAAGTTCTTCTTTATTCTTATATTACTCCTGAATTTATAGAATACTCTCTTTCAAATTCTAAAGGTGGCAGGGGTAAAAAACAGGGAGCGAAAGGCTATTTACAATTTGTACAGAAACCAGATGGCAGTTAGAAGAGCCGAGGGACATGAAAAGGGAGCAGTGGTTGGGAAGGGAGTGAGACAGGGTTGTAGCCTCTCCCCGATGCTATTCAATCTGTATATTGAGTAAGCAGTAAACGAAACAAAAGAAAAATTCCGAGTAGGTATTAAAGTCCATGGAGAAGAAATAAAAACTTTGAGGTTCGCCGATGACACTGTAATTCTGTCAGAGACAGAACAGGACTTGGAAGAGCTGTTGAACGGAATGGACAGTGTCTTGAAAGGAGGATATAAGATGAACATTAACAAAAGCAAAACGAGGATAATGGAATGTAGTCGAATTCAGTCGGGTGATTCTGAGGGAAGTAGATTAGGAAATGAGACACTTAAAGTAGTAAAGGAGCTTTGCTATTTGGGGGGGATAATAACTGATGATGGTCGAAGTAGAGAGGATATAAAATGTAGACTGGCAATGGCAAGGAAAGCGTTTCTGAAGAAGAGAAATTTGTTAACATCGAGTATAGATTTAAGTGTCAGGAAGTCGTTTCTGAAAGTATTTGTATGGAGTGTAGCCATGTAAGGAAGTGAAACATGGACGATAAATAGTTTGGACAAGAGGAGAATAGAAGCTTTCGAAATGTGGTGCTACAGAAGAATGCGTAAGATTAGATGGGTAGATCACATAACTAATGAGGAGGTATTGAACAGATTTGGGGAGAAGAGGAGTTTGTGGCACAACTTGACAAGAAGAAGGGACCGGTTGGTAGGACATGTTCTGAGGCATCAAGGGATCACAAATTTAGCAAATGGCTCTCAGCACTATGAGACTTAAAATCTATGGTCATCAGTCCCCTAGAACTTAGAACTACTTAAACCTAACTAACCTAAGGACATCACACAACACCCAGTCATCACGAGGCAGAGAAAATCCCTGACCCCGCCGGGAATCGCACCCGGGAACCCGAGTGTGGGAGGCGAGAACGCTACCGCACGACCACGAGCTGCGGACGCAAATTTAGCATTGAAGGGCAGCGTGGAGGGTAAAAATCGTAGAGGGAGACCAAGAGATGAATACACTAAGCAGATTCAGACGGATGTAAGTTGCAGTAAGTACTGGGAGATGAAGAAGCTTTGCACAGGATGGAGTAGCATGGAGAGCTGCATCAAACCAGTCTCAGGACTGAAGACTGTGTGTGTGTGTGTGTGTGTGTGTGTGTGTGTGTGTGTGTGTGTGTGAATGTCCCTATTGAAAGATTCCTCTGACGCATCCTCAATTAATGATTACTGATAAATCGTGAGGGGTTTCCAAGACGCAGTGGTAAAGGTAATTTTGAAACTCAGCCAACAGTGATATGAAGAACAGCGACCATCACCAATTCATTAGTTGTTTACGTTAAAAGTTTGTTGTTGTTCTTGAATGAACATGATATTTTTAACAGAACACATCCTTAGGTTTTCCCTTGCAAACCTCCATTTTACGTCCTACCGCTATCCGTTCAGTGAAAGGGTTCTTCTCATCAGAATCGATAGCAAACCAACCCCGACGACGGTACTTCAGATATACGTGCCGACGTCGCAAGCAGAAGATGAAGAGAGAAAATATGCGAAGATACAGAACAGCTAATTCAGTACGTAAAGAGAAATGAAAATCTGACAGTAATGGGAGATTGGAATGCAACGGCAGGGAAAGGAACAGACGAAAGCGGTACAGGAGAATATTGTATCGGTACTAGGAGTGAGAGAGGAGGAAGACTAATTGAGTTCCACAATAAATTTGAGCCAGTAATAGTGACCCAGGATCTGCACTGAACGCTTCCCCCTGTGGAATCTATACAGACAGATCTAAACTTTACATTAAACAATTGATTTACAGCGTTTGCCAGATGCTAGGTAAATTATTTTCTTTTAATTTCAATAACTTCCATTAGATTGAAAACTAAAAACAAATATGGACAAATCTCATCCCTCGTTTAATTTCGTGTAGTGAAGCTGCGTTCAGAAAACGTTACTCCATACAACAATAAATTATTCCCCAAAATATCCTCAGATAAGTAGATAAACATACATCTGTCATCCTACGTAAGCATTATTGATTTTCGTTTTTCCAAGTTTTTCCGATCTCCATGCACCAAAACTGGCGTGACCATAACTTATAATTTGGAAATTATAACCAATATAAAACCGTCCAAAAACTTAAACCTAACACATACATACACATAAGCAAATCCCTTATATACCCCCAAAAAATTAGTTTATATGCATGTTGAGTACTGTTTCTTGACTTGATACCACTCACCAAATAAGTGAGTTGTCCGACCTCCTCGCACCCAAATGTAGGTCCAATCTATCTTTTTTATAATTGTACAGACATTGTACCAAAAAGAATCCTTATGCGACGAAGCAACAAACATTCTACAATAAATCCCGAAATAAGACACTGCGAATTACCCCTCATTTTCGTACTCGTTGCAAAATGGTTCATTAAATACTTCTTTCACCCAAATTTCGTTGTTTCTTCCTTCTAGACCTCTCCTAACTTAAACTTATCTTGAGTCCAGAATTGAGGCAATGACGATCGTAATGTTTTACCGTACCATCGCCAATCACTTATTGTAAAATCACAATCCTCCTTAAAATACCATTCTGTCCAAATGTTACTTTCTACATTAGAATCAAACTCACTGTATTTTCTCTTAAAATTATCGACACTAGTAGCTAAAACATCTTCATCATGAAATAAAGCATTACTTTTTACTTCCACGTCATTACAAACTTCTTCACAAAAGGCACATTCAACAGCCGCTGATACATCATGCAGCTCCCTATATAAAACCCCATTTACCTTCGCCGACAGATCACCAATATAAGAATCGTCCATAGTTTCACCATCGTCAGTCGTTATATCACATAAATTATAGCTACAGCGTCGTGCAATTTCAGAATCAGCAGTACCATTAAATTCCGCTGGGTTCTTATTTAAACCTGAGCATAATACCGTTTTCTCTCGTACACGCTCCTGCGCCACATTAATTTCAGATCGCACATCAAATTAAGATGCACATTCATTTTCTAACAAACATTCAAGATCCACAGATCCATCCGTAATTTCGGGTTCACCTCCATTAGTAAAGAGATACGCAAAGATTTCTTCCTCTGAAGTATCAGTACAAGCAGATTCAACTTTCGTAGCTTCAGAACATAAAACATCATTAGTACCTCTCTTGATAAATAATTCATGAATATCCGCCGATACACACAAAATCATCAACAGCTGGCGAGCCTAATGCCACGCCGCTCATATTAACCTCCTTAACAACTTTCGCCTTCTCAGTATCACGCGAAACATCACCACCTTCATCACTAAAATCGTTACCGCTGGTTAGTACCCCTTTAGAATATTCTGTACCATCAAACTCTAACACTTTCAGCTCCATCTCAGCCTCCTTTTGGCACACACAATATTTCATTGTATTAACATTAACACACTCTTTTGTCTCATTTTCATAAAACAAATCATTTAGCCCTAAATCGTCGTCATCGCCTTTATCATTATCTTTCATTATCTTAGAATAACGCCTTTTATGTACAACCTGGTTTGAAAATTTACCTATTTGATTCTCACCTCTAACTAATTTCATTTCAAAACTCTGATGTCTTTCTGCCGATTTATTAACAACTATCACATTTCCGTTTACTCGGGTCCTATTCATCGTCCGTTTATTTTGCCGTTTCCGTATCTGACATGCGGCGAATCTGTTTCCCGATCTCCCATTACGCTAGTTCATTTCGCCAGGTGCCGGTCTCTCAAATCTACGTGCTTGGTGTTGGTCCCTGCCACGAAAGTATCCGTTCCCGTTACCTCTTTTAAATTTTTCATTGGATGTATTCCTGTTACCGTTTTCCTTGTCAAAACTGTTGTTTGCGTTTCGTTGATAACTTCCCGTTTGTCTTTGGCAGTAGTTACTCGGACTGTAGTTATGGTTTCCACTCTGAAAATTATTTGTCTGCTTACTTTGCAGTTTAAATTTCAACGCCCGTTCTAATTTTTCTACAAATCCAAAAATAAGTCTGTTGAGTTGCTAGGACTGTGCACTAGATCCCACTGAAAATTCTCCGGTAACCGCCTTTTCAACGTCGTAATTTTAGTAAGCCCTCAAATTGGACGTTTCACGTGCATTAATCTCGCAAGTTCACGTTTACAAAATTCTCGCTGCGACCCGTTCCCGTATTTAAGTATTGGCCGGTTCAGAAACTCATTTTGGAGGCGCGTTTGCCTTGCTTCACTCCAGAACTTGTTCAGAAAACCGCTTTTAAATAGTTCGTTGGTAGTGAACGTATCACTGTGTATATTTGCCCACGATTGCGGCTTACATTCCAAATTTCTTTCTCCGAATTTTATTTTCGCCTTGTCGGACATTCCCCTCATAAAACCATCCCTGCATGCTGCTAGAAAATTGCTTTTTAACTTCACTATTTTCAATTTTTATGCCAGATTCTACTTGTTCCTTTATTTGATACACTTCTTTCTCTCCTTTACCCATTCGAACTAATAAGTTGCTAATAGCCTCAGTCGTCTCAGCCGTTACAGCATCTGGCCTACTCATACAATATGACACGTTGTCTCCCAGATCTGCCTGCAACTTCTCCACCTTATCACTGAAATTTTTCTCCTCTTGCTCTAGATTAGAGTCATGTATCCCAAATCCATCAGAAATTTTGCCCATTTCATCCCGAATGGTTTTTAATTTTCCGCCTATCAGTTCCTCCATTCCACTATCCATTTTACCTATTTCGTCCTTCACAACCGAAGCTGTTTCGGATTGAACAGAATCAATTTCTAAATTTACGTCAACCATGTCGGTTTTAACGGAGTCGAGTTTTAAATTTACGTCACCCTTATCGGCTATAACAGAATCAATTTTGGACTCCAATCCTCCTACCATTTACATTTATTGCGACGTCATATCTCCCCCAAATTCATCTCGCTTGATTGATTTCGGACTATTTGCCCTACTAAATTCACAGCCGATCACGCTCTCCCGCTCCGACTTCGGGCTACGCGGCTCACTAGTGATTTCGGACCCACACAAACTGGCCGACTGCTTAATATTAGCGACGTATATTATTGGCGATTGAACTACAGAACCATACATCATCTCGCTATCAGCGCAGGTACTTATCTTTGTCGTGTAGGATCCTTCTGGCACGATGTTGCTGCCGATATTGCATTTGAAGCCGACGTTGGAAATCTCGTAGCCTGTGCCGTGGTACTGCAACCGCTGCGGCACGATAAATCGCCATTTAAGAAGCCGCTGCTGGCTGGAACCACGTGCTTTCGATGTCGCCTCTTTTTCCGCGGTTATTATTTTATCACTCCTAACCACTGCTAAAACTCGGTGTACACATCTGTTGCAAAATTCGTAGCTCAGAGGTGCCACGCAAACTGCCTAAACTGCCACAGACTTTGGATCAAGATCACAGAATGTCGTTAACTGTGAGAATTACGATTATAATTTCACAACTATTAAAGAAACTGAATATTCAGTTCGGAACCGATCTCATATATAACTTTTGTGAGAGGTCCTGCCTATCGAAGTTCAGATAATACTTGTGGAAACACACAGCAGAATTCAAATCCAATCCTAAACTATTCCAGAGTTAATATTCCACAACTAAAACTTTCCAAAATCCAAGTCAGTTCCAACACTTTGAGACGATTCTTATCCCTCAACTAACACTTTCCAAATTCCTATCTCAGCTGAGCCCCCAATTGAGAGCTAATATCCCAAAGATGTTCGGGCTCACATGCAGTTCCTCTTCGTCGAAATGTCTTGGCTCAAACACGTCTACGGCGTGAACCGCAAGTGTCGCATTAAATCCTCTAAATTAGACACTTGTTACCATTTGGTTAAATTGTCTGACTGATGGCAAGTCTGCGAAATACAGAGTTAATGTAACATATAATAAGAGTAATAATAACATTGGAAACTAAATTAACAACCCATTAATGACGTAGGCCACACTGTTGCGACTTGGGTAGAATGATGTTTATTCAGAAAGCCAACTAACAGCGAAAGTGGTTGTATTTAGAGTTACTGTTACACTCGAGCGCATATACATTTGACACAGTCCAATTACTGACAATCTCATTGCGAAATGTAAGTCTAATATTCTACCCCGTTATCTTCACGAAATGTTAGAGTTCACTCTAGGTGCACGGCAGCTCACCGCTCGGAGACTAAGTCGCGCGATATTACACAACGCCAAATGTTCTAAGTCGTTCCACTTCCTAGCTGCCTAAAGACCGACTGTCGGATTTCGCGTCTCCATCCGATCTGTACCCTTTGGTGTCTCAAGCCGAACTGTCCGTTTCCGCGTCTCCACCCGAACAATCCTCTTTGCGTCTCGACCACTTTAGCAGTAAATCCTAAACTATTATAGATATGATCAATATTCAAGTTTAATTAGGATCGCCATGATATTTTATGGAGGATGACAAATTAAAATTACTGTGGCTTCATTGCCTGCATTACTACAGAATGAAATAGTTTTCATAAATTTTTCCCTTGATGGCCGATCTTAGGTCCGCCATATTTAACATTGGTACGTCTCTTTGGCCTCAAAAGGCTTCTGCTGGGTTTCCCTATAACGTAGGTTATCGTCTGTCTCACTCGCACACTATAGCGCTTAGGCCTCAGTAGACAATAGACGCCTGTGAGTTTCCCCATCTCGCGGTGAACCTGCGCCCTTTGTGGATCGTGGTCCTGGGCGACAGAGTTCGTTTCACAATTACTTTAAGCTGACTCTTTCAGCCATATATTTAAATGAGTGTGAAATACTCGTTAACTTACTTTGGAAGACTTAAGATGGAGTAAGGAGGAATGGTCAGATAAAACTCCATCAGTAATCCTCAAATCGTTCGGGGAAGTAGCGTCAAAACGACTATTCACGTTGGTGTGAAGAATACATGAATCTGATATGGTTTACGGAAAATCATTATCCACAAATTTCCGAAGATAGAAAGAGCCGTCAAGCGCGAAAATTATCGCTTATTAGCGTAACAGCTCGCGCATCCAAGTTGCTGACAAGAATAACACACAGAAGGATAGAAAAGAAACTTGAAGATCTGTTAGATAACGATCAGTTTGACTTTAGAAAAGGTGAAAGCAAGAGACTGGCAGTTCAGACGTTGCGGTTAATAATGGAAGCAAGACTGAAGAAAACTCAAGACACCTCCACAGGATTTGTCGACCTGAAAATAGAGATCATGAGTGTAAATGGTGCATGATGTTCGAAGTACTGACAAAAATAGGGGTAAGGTATGGGGAATGACGGGTAATATAAGATATGTACACGAGCCAAGGGGCAACAGTAAGAGCGGAAAACCAAGAATGAAATATCAATAAACTGCAACATAAAAAAAAGTATAAACGAGAGAGGTGATGCAGTGCTCAGCACAATGGACTTTCACTGTGGAGGACGACGGTTCAAATCCGCGCCTGGCCATTGGGTTTTTGATTTTCCGTGATTTCTCTAAATCGTTTCAGGCACATGACGAGATGGTTCCTCTGAAACGGCACGGCGGATTTCCTTCCCCATCTCTGACACCATCCGACCTTGTGCTCCGTCTCTAATGGCCCCGATGTCGACGGGACCTTAAATCCAATTCTTCCTTTCTTCCTTATGAAAAATGGCAGTGTATTGGTTCCAAGTGTTACCCTCCTCTCCGTTATTTAAAAATAAATATTCCTAGTTAAATGGAAATCGTCATTCTTTAATTCAGGTTTTGTCCTAAGATCGTTGGATTGTAACTTGAAATGGAGAAATGTTGTAGGAAAAGAATAATAGATACAGATTTACAGTATGGTGCTAGAAAAAGCAGTTTCCTAAAAAAAAGCTAAGCTCAAAATCAGCAAACCGTAATTTTGGTGTTGCCACACACTAGTTATGACACAAAAGAAAAATTTCAACGGCACAAGCGGGAGCTGTGGAAAACGGTAGAGAAAGACAGATATTGGCATATATTCAACAAATAATTGAAGATGCTTTGTGTAACTGCTACCCAGAGGTCAAGAGGTAGGCACAAGAGTCGAGGAAGACTGATAACCACCCCTACTCATATCAGGCTACACGACTACAAGTGTGTAGTGTGTCCCAGGAGTCGTCACTCTGCCTGTCTTCAGATGATTCGAACCGTCGGGGGCACCTATAGTCCAATAACGGGTGTAGCCAATAGTGTCTGCAGATATAATTTTCGGTGGTGATAGTTATAAGACTTTTAATATGTGTTCACCTACTGTAATTTGTGTCCATTCGTTTCCGTGCGTCTAAACCACAATGTTTATTTCTACATCCTAGGTGACGATGTATTAACTTCACTACTGTTTCTTCGTGATGGGTCTGCTGCCATCATTCGCCTTGTGTTTACATAGCAGCCCGCACATGCACCTCATCTAATACCCAGGAAACTATCGTACCTCGACAGTCAAACTAAATCAGTCCCTTTAAGTCACTCAATCTACAGAGGCGACCATTTGGAGCATCGGGTGTGAGGCAGGAATCTAGAGCTCTGCAATATGACTGGTTACTCCTCAGTGAGTTGTCTCAACTGGATGTGGCATATCTGAATCAACTAGCTCTTTTCCTTTCGTTTTTTAGACACTTATTACGGCTACAGGCGGTGTTACAGGTTAATAGTATGATGTCTTCTGGGACTCACTAAGTTGTGATCCGTTGTGCTTATTTGAAATTAATAACTTTGTAACGTCCCCTTAGAAAAATTGTGAAAGACTGTGCTGATAAACCTCTTACGTTATTTGATTTTCAAACAGCTGAGCAAAACTAGCGCAACGCAATCTGACTTTCAATAATCCCTACAAAAGAATGGCCCTGACTAACAATAACCTATACCTTTCATGAATCACTTACTTCACAAAAATCTTCGTTACTCGAACTACTGCAGTACAGCGAGGGCCAATACTGCAAGCTAAATGAAAGATTCTAACTACTGAAGGCACTAACTACTGATAGGCACAAACAATGTAGTTTACCTAAGTAGTGTTCATAAGTCATAATATATATATTCAGTTCATAACATCCAGTCTTACAAATTTCCTTTTTCTGACGGACACACGTCCAGATCGTCCGCTCTCAAAACTATGCCTTCTTTCTCCCCACATCCACCACTGCTGGCGGCTCACCTCCAACTGCGCCACGCTACACGCTGTTCACATCGAACTACCCAACACTACAACAGCGAATATTCCGACAATGAGTCCACCCAGCCGCAGACTGCACATCACAGTCAGTGATTTTCATACAGAGCGCTACGTGGCGTTACCAGCTTAAAAACCTAAACAGCCTACTTACAACTTTTCTGGAATGTATCGTATAGTAGTGAAACATGGACTGTGAAAATACCGGAACGAAGAGAATCAAAGCATTGGAGATGTCTGTTGAAAATTAAATGGCCAGATTAAGAAAGAAGTGAGGAAATACTCCGCAGAATCGGTGAAGAATGGAATGTATGGGAAACATGACAAGAGGGGACAAGATGAGAGGAGATCTTTTAAGACGTTAGTGAATAGCTTCTGTGGTACCAGCGGGAGCTGTAGAGGGTAGAAGTTGTAGAGCAAGACATAAATTGGAATACATGCAACAAATAATTGAGGACAATAGAGGTTCCAATAGTTGCTCTGAGCTCTGAGTCAAAAGAGTTGACAAGGGAGAGTATTTCGTGGAGGGCCGCCCTGAACCAGTCATAAGACTGATGACTGCAAAAAAAACATCTATCATATTGTAACAAGTGCTGTTGTTACTAGTCCGAGATGGCCTGTCAACTTCGTTCCCTACAACAAATCTTTTCTTCTTCTGTACCAATATCGCTGTCCGCGAGGCGTTATACCCCAACTTTCATTCCTCTCATTTTCCACCGATGTCTGAAGTAACCTCAGCACCCCATCATGGTACAGTATGTCGGTAACGGCGCTTTCGAATCGGTCTGCAGCAGCCTTGGCCTGGGACCAAGTCTGGACAGCGAGTCCCGCCTGGGGCATAATTCACGCTGTGGCCGCATCCTCGGGGAGGCGCCGCGACCCGGTCGCACTTGAAATATGGCCGTGGCCAGCTTCCTCGGGGATGACGTACCATTAAGTGCATTATGAATTACTGACGAGTCTATTCCCTTCTAGAGTTGCGGACAAAGAAACAGTTTCGTCCCTTTACCAGACTTGCTACGGCCGGCCCACGGTGATGTCAGGATATTTTTCGCGGACTCGCTTTCCCTTTAAACTGTTTCCGTTACCAACAACCGGGGCTCAGACGCAGATACTTTTCCACTACGAACCACTCCATAGTCTTTCAGTTTAGGGAGTGGTATCGAGAAGGGTGTGTAAAGCAACGGCGTTTCTTTCAGTAAAAATAAGAGGCTGTATGAGTTGAAAGTTAATGTGGCGTGTCGAGACTAAATTACTACAGAATGCTGTAAAAGATTCGATAGGCAACCTACAACCCTCAACAA
Source organism: Schistocerca piceifrons (assembly GCF_021461385.2). Taxonomy (NCBI): domain Eukaryota; kingdom Metazoa; phylum Arthropoda; class Insecta; order Orthoptera; family Acrididae; genus Schistocerca; species Schistocerca piceifrons. The sequence continues at coordinate 292,139,401 of NC_060144.1, read as the reverse complement.
AAACAATGGTCCTCTTTCCCGCCGGTGATCAAACTTTTCGTGTCTTTATTGTGAGACTCCCTGACTAACAGATTGAAAAACCAAAGTTTTTAATTCACTCCTGAGATGTGTCAGGTTTTTCTGTTGCTTACCCGTTCTTTTGCCTCTCCCACTGGCTAGTTAATGTAAGAACTGTAAACTTTCACCATTGTTTGGAGTCTATGTAGAATGTGATTTCCCATATAACCAACTAAGTATGGTTTTTCAAAGGTTGTGGAACACGAGGATGTATTGTCTCCAATACAACTATTATGTGTTGCAATTAGTTTTACTTATACCTTACGGAAAGATAAAATAGTGTAAAGCACCAAACGCCACTATGACACCATTTATCAGCAGTGTAGAACTACAAGTTAGCAAACATAAGAAATATCGGATTTTGAATAGCAAAAAGTAAAGAAATATTGTAGCTTACGTACTAGTGTAATAGTGTTGTGACGGATAGTAAAGTCCTATCAGAACAGAATAATATAGTGTAAGGCTGCTAAGAAAGAAAACGAGTTGCATTCCACGTTCATAAGAGAGATAACTCCCGCTGACAAACAAAACCTGCTCAGAATCAGAGGGGTTAGGGTAACTACGGAAGAAACTTTCAACCAGTTTGAAATCAATGTGATACAAGTCGAATTGTCAAAAAATGTCAGACAACTGAGAGTAGAACTAGCGTTCTAAGGTTCTGTAAAACTTAATTATCCATGCAGATATTTCATCGACAGGTTTTGATAAGTACATCTGCGAATATGACTGTATCTTTTGATTACACTGACTTAGAACTTTAAGGTTGTAACACCGGCAAGGGACCGTATACGTTAGTATCTGACATACCTCTAAAAGTTGCTGAGAAAAAGGGATCCTAACAGATGGACTTCACTGACTTAGAAGCTTAAATTTGTTACACTGCCAAGGAAACGGAGACCTTAGTAGCCGACATACGTTTCAACATGTTGCTCTAACAGATCCTGAGAAATATGGGTCGTAATGAACAAACATACAGACTGACTGGCAACGTAGTGAGCCTATAAAGGTGCCGTGTTTACAGAAAGAGGTATAGAACCCAAAAAACATAAAACGCTTTGACTCCATGCAAGATCACTCAGCGGTGACACTTGCATGCAAGATCATGAAGTGGAAATGGGGAAACAAGATGCTGTTTCCATAAACCGTTCCACCGTGTATGTTATCACTGTTTCCACTTTCTACCATTGCATGGATGTGAAAATGAAAGATACAGCGACCAATCAGCGCCAAAATAAATAAAATGTTTACGCTCGTTGAGGAAAGCTTCTGGAACTTATGGGGTATCCATTATATTCTAAAACGAATATGATGCAAATTTTGGGTCTCATCACATAAGTGTATCGTAAGTTGACGGAATAGGAAAGACTATCATGTGGTAGGAAAAAGTTAGTCATCTCAGGATAATAGTTAAGTTTCGAAATAGATACCTCGAATCAAAGACGTATGTCAAGAGAGTCAGTTTGTTGAAGAAGTGCGAAACGTACTTCGCATTTAAGTACAGTTACTTTAACGGGACCGACTCCGTAAACCTCTTATTCTGTTTCGCTCTCGAGATCCAGAAAGCTGAGATGATGCCGATTTTCTTGGTCTGCCAAATGCTCTGCTCCATAACCTCACAAGCAAACGTGTATGAGATGTGACTATAGAATTCTTCGCAAACAGAGTTCGATATTTCATGTTTATGGAAGAGACGTCAGAAGCTCTTGGTGCACCTCAAAGAAGTCTGTTAGAATAGTTATCCTTATAGACGTAATTGTTAATGACTTGGCAGTCCTTGTATTTAGCTCCATCTAGTATTACATCATGCAACTGCATATGGGGAAGTCACGTTATTGGTGCAAAACACACAGTTCATTACTAGGCGCACTACCCACTATTTTGCGTCCAAGCGAATGTGTCATGATATATTTGGGAAGAAAAGGGGGCTAGTGTTTGTTATACAGTAGATGATGAAGACATTAGATGTGAATCAGGTGCACATATGACTACTAGCATCCTAACCTAAGGAAGGCGTATACAAGGTTCATTACTGAAACAATTCTGAATAAAGAGCAATTCGAAAGCGACCTACTGCTAAGCTCTAGTTTAGCCATTTCGGTGCTACTGTTTTGTCGTTTGGGAGGCTTACTGAATTGCTATAAATGACAGAGAGAGAGAGAGAGAGAGAGAGAGAAATCAGAGAACTGTACCACGAAAGCCGGCCGAAGTGGCCGTGCGGTTAAAGGCGCTGCAGTCTGGAACCGCAAGACCGCTACGGTCGCAGGTTCGACTCCTGCCTCGGGCGTGGATGTTTGTGATGTCCTTAGGTTAGTTAGGTTTAACTAGTTCTAAGTTCTAGAGGACTAATGACCTCAGCAGCTGGGTCACATAGTGCTCAGAGCCATTTGAACCATTTTTGTACCACGAAATGACGCTCTCGGAAGAAAATTTAATTAGTTCTTTTCAGTTCGTCGCTGTGGTCTTATCCTTTAGAGCCTCCTACTCAAAAAATAGCGAAGTAGACTTGCGGGAAGCTCATCTTGGTTGGAAATAGATACATTTATGCCTCAGGCTGCGAAAAATTGGTTGGAAAATTGTTAGAGTGCTATTTTCTATAAAATCGTAGCCTTGTCACCTGCGCAGCTTTCTCATTACCGGTAGAAGAGGATGTCTTAGTTTTTCCAGATTTTTTGAATAGTGGTTTTGTTATTATTGTCTTTTAAGTACTGTGCATTGGTATACGATCACAAACGTACTTTGCTTTCTTTCTGTGTATTTAACGATCTGTTGTCGGTGATGAACTGTAGATCCAGCAACCCAGGCAGCAGCATCGTCCAGCGGTGGTAGTGCCATCAGATTGCCTTAGTATACAGCGTTTAGTTGGTTAGTGCTTTTTTACCAGCTTTTCCCAGGATGCGAATATTAACTGTGGTTTGATCTGATCATCTAGTGGTAATTTTCATTTAGAGCTGTCGTATTAATTTCCTGAAATACCTTCAATGTGTAACAAGTTTCTAGTAAAAAGTAACTCTTCATGTCTGTTTTGAGTATTAGCTAGCGAAACTTTCGATGTTAGGATATAGTTACAACTCTGCAGAGCAGACTTTATAGTTTATTTCTTCTTCTCGTGGAGATTCTGCGTTCATTCCAACCTCATTAGCGTCACAGTCTGGTAAATTTGTCTCCTGCGGAGAGATCTGTTTGTTTGTTTTAAATTATTCATGACTACTTTGTTTAAATTTTTAACATTTTATATCTTTCTTCCACAGTAAAATATGGACGTGGACTGGGTTTGTTGTGTCTGGACACTAGGAGAATTGACTGCTGTCCGAAAACAACTGAAATCTGCTTTGGCCACTGTCGACAAACTTCGGGCTACTACTCAAACGCCGGCCGCTGTGGCCGAGCGGTTCTAGGTGCTTCAGTCCGGAACCGCGTGGCTGCTACGGTCGCAGGTTCGAATCCTGCCTCGGACATGGATACTTGTGATGTCTTTAGGTTAGTTAGGCTTACGTAGTTCTAAGTTTAGGATACTGATGACTTCAGATGTTAAGTCCCATAGTGCTCAGAGCCATTTGAACCACTTTTTGAACTACTCCAGTCTGCAGCGACTCTGAGCGACCGGTGTCGAGAACAGCGTACCGTTCGAATCCCTTGCACTTCAGTCTGGAACCGCGCGACCACTACGCTCGCAGGTTCGAATCCTGCCTCGGGCATGGATGTGTGTGATGTCCTTAGGTTAGTTTGGTTTAAGTAGTTCCAAGTTCTAGGGGATTGATGACCTCAGATGTTAAGTCCCATAGTGCTCAGAGCCATTTGAACCATTTCGAATCCCTTGCTAGCCCCGTTATCACTGTGTCTTCCCACATGCAACATCTGACCGTCGGTCTTCACTCGACAGTGAATGACGAACAGTGGTCTCTGAAAAGAAGAAGAAAGTGGGATCAGGCTGCACGGTTGGTTCCTTCCGACTTAGGAACAGGTACTTGGTGTGACCCAGCGTTGATGACACTTCTGAGCCAGCATGGGACACCTCTCCTGTTGGCACAGTGGCCGAATTTCCTGTCCAGTCCGGACTAGTGCGGACGGCAGGTATGCTAGTCAATGGGAGCTCAAGTGTTAGGTGGGCCATGGCGGGCCTCACAGAAATATCAGGCATGTCGGGTAAGATACCGGTATGTTCGCTGGAGGGCCTCATTCCCGTTTGAGAGGGGGCTCTGGTACAGGCTCTTGAGAGCACTGAGTGCAGCCGGCTGCCAATTGTTCCAATTGTTGGGAGACTGCCGTCCTCGGTCTCTTCTGCTGTCTAGCTGGGGAATTAGAGGTGTCCACTAGACGCAAGAGTAGACTCATGGGATAGCGGAGTACGTGTGGCGCGTACGTGCTGTTTTTATTTTAAGTCCCTTTTGGATTTGAAGTGAATTGCATGCCGAGATCTTGCACATTATGCACGAGAATGCTCGCCCGCACAAATAAAAAGTAGGAAAGATTGATATAAGTAAACTGCAGGAACATTCATGGTACAACTCCAGTATTAGACTCGCTTATTAAGGTAATGATAATGCCCAGATCGTACTGCGAACCAAACTGAAAGTAAAGAGCAAGGAAACCCTAAATGCACATTCAAATATTTATCGTAAGGATAGGTCAGACGCCAACGGTGGCTGTGTACTTACCGCAGTAAAGAACTCGATAATATCTTTTGAATTTATCACGTATTGAGTAAGTGTTTTAATCTTGGTGAAGTTAAGCATCAAAGATATTTAAAAGTTAGGCAAATATACTATTACAGACAGGCTACGTTAAGGGCTATAGTATCAGGGCGCTTCAGAGACAACTTAAAAAATTTCGTGAATAAGTTTCCTGATCATTCTACTTAAATGGAATGGAAGAGTCATGAGACAGAAACTGGAACAGTGATTGTCTTCTCCGAAAATTACTTCGAGCTAATAGAGAAGCATCTTGCAATGGTAAAATCTTAGACACCTAAGCAAAAAACAGAAGCGAACTTAACAAATCAGTTAACATAGAGGCAGATATTGGTCGTCATAAGGCTGTGATAGCAACAATAACTACGGGATTTACAAGGAATGTTAAGAAAGGTAGGAAAATATTATTGCTTATCACGAGCTACTGAATACAAATTGCATGCTATATGGGTAGTCATCATATAATATTCAATGACGACGAAGATGTGGAGCACAAATCGAAAAAAATCAAAAACGTATGTACGTTCTGAACAAGGTCTTAAGCCATGGGCAAGGCCCATCGTGGCGTAATAGCCATATTAGAAAACTGCTACGTAAACAAAGAAAACTTGAACAGAGATTCAAGAGAAGTCAAAACATAGCTGACGAATAGAAGCTGAGCGAAGTGAGAATTATCGTAAGGAGAGCAATAAGAAAAGCCATCAATGACTTTGGAAGTATAATTTCGTCGCTCGATTCGAGTGAAAACCCTAAGAGGATTTGGTCTTGAGTAAAATCAGTAAACGCTTCGAAATCATCTGTTTATTCACACAGTGACCATAGTGGCACCCAAGCTGAAGATTATAGAGAGAAGGCCGAAATACTGAATTCAGTCATTGTCTTCTGAAACTGTTTCATCATGGAAGATCGTAACACCTCCTTGCGATCCTCTTACGAAGTGGGAGATACTGAGATAACCGATCGCAAAACAGAAAAGTAGCTACTATCACTTAGTAGTGGAAAGGCATCACGACTACACGAGATAGCAACTAGATTGTCCAAAGATGATGCGAAACTACTTGCTTTTCTTCAAACGGGATATTATCGTAGATTTCTACAACACTTTCAATGGGGAGTCACTGGATTTTCGCTCGGCAATACTTAATACAATGCTTTCATCTCAATGAACTTAGTTTTCCATTTTGAACAACTTGTCATAGTTTGAGAGAAGAAAGTACTAGCCATAGAAGCTAATAGTTTGAAGATTACCACCTCACACCAGATGAAGCAAGTGTCGTTGAATGTTAGAATAATTTTGATTAAATTCGCTATTTCGGCACATCATGTTATGCGCCAGCTTTCATTAAAAATATTTAACAATGCGGCACAGCATTCAGTCTAAATTATCTCAAAGGTTATATGTTACTAAATGACTCAAAAACATCTTTTCGTGATTGTATTTATTCGTTACAACTTAGTTCTCGCAGTCCACATTTCTTGTCAGATTGTTTTCAGTGTCTGCAGTTTGGTGCAGACGTGGCCAGATGGTCGCAGTGAAGACGTCGTTTTCATCCGTAGAATGCAGCTCTGTAGGGTAGAGCGGCATATGCGGCGTACGGAGCGGCGTATGCCACGGGGGCGGCAGCGGTGTAGGCGACAGGGGCGGCGACAGCGGGGGCGGTGTAGGCGACGGGGGCGGCGGCCACGTAGCTGGCCAGCAGGCCGGGGGCCGGCTTGGGGCCGGGGGCGGCCAGGCAGGCGGCCACCACGGCCAGGACGACGATCACCTGCAACAACAGGTAGAAGCACGCTAATCGTGGGTACAGTCAGGAGGAGCAGGCGAGCATCAAGCTGCATGATATTAGTTCTGCAGGAAGAAAGGATAATGTTGCGAGAAGGGTATGAGGGACAGTATCTCCCAAAGAAGCCCAGTGAAATGTAGGAATAAACACGAGGGATGTCAGATTTTGACAACACGTGAACTTGAACATCGTGGAACGCACATGGGCACTACATGATTGATTTTGGGAAGGAGAGGGGTCTTAGACATTGGTATTTCCTAAATAACGCTTCAGAAGGACATAACTGCGAAAAGGCTTAAATTATGGCTGTCAAATGTCTCTTTTAGTTTATTATTTATTTTGATGTACCAGTTTCTTATTTATTTCGATATACCAACTCTTAGGTACATCGTCAATGTATGTACGGTGACCCAGGAGGAATAATCAGTATTCAGGGTTTTGACAGGAACTATCATTGGAAGTAAAGAAGTCTAGTAAAACGGCCTTTGAAGTGCTTAGCTCAAAAGCTATTAGCAGTTGTTCGGTAGGAGAAATGTGTTTCATATAGCGAAAATGAACATGTGTCCTTAGCTTCTAAGGTACGCACTTTAGAGTCCGTGTTCAAAGGACATGTTTTTCTTGTTTGTGGTCCGTAATACTATAGTATCGCATATAGATACCACTCCACTGACATTCTGCGGTTGGGAACAGGATTTCAAGTTTCTGTTCGACACCGACAGCGGTGACGTGGGATCGGTCGGACCCAATGTTACGCGCCCGCTAAACCTGACCTCCAGTGACTTCGCCCTTCGCCGCAGCGACATAGGGCGGCTGGCGGCAGCCAAACACCCCACGTTCACTTGCAGCCACAACGCTACGACACCTCTGTTCGTTCTTAGGACAGAAAGTCCCATCCTAATTCCTCGTGTATGAGCTGGACTGTAGTTCTTGCCGCTTAATTCTGATGAGATATCGTTCACTTGGAGAAATACAATTCAAGCAAATCTTGTATCTGTTGTGTTAACTTGTTCACTAATCATTTCTGCTCCTGTCCATCTTCCCTCCGACGACAGCTGCCTTACGGTTCTGCAGCCCACCTCTACTTACCACTGTGTACGAAGCTGTACACAAAAAATACCACCTCTCAAAATCACTAACGCAAAGAGGTTGCAGCAGAAGAGATTTGTCTTGCAGTATTGAAGATGAAGAACAGCTGATAACTCTTACGTTACCCATTCCATAGACGATGTTTACTAGATTTTTCTGCTTCGAATGAAAGCTCCTATTACATCCCTATCCATCGACCATTCCTCATAGCAAAACGTATTTAAGGGCTATGCAACTAGACAGTAACTTAAAGGAGACCCAGATCGAGTCCTCGCAACGGATCACCGACTGTCAATTGGTATATCGGGCGGTTTCAGTACAGTTTTTAGGTGGTTTCTCACGCGCGCTTACACAAATACTGAGGTGCTCCCCACATTACTTCTCCAGGAATACGCCACAAAACTAGTTAAAATATGATAAAGTAGAATAAGTTTAAAATAATTTTGCTACTAACTATTAATCGACTGTGACTGTCTAAGGGCCCAATACTAGTCACAGCTATAAGCGGACTTACTTGAATTATGTTTTTTTTTTTTTTAACAACTATGGCAACGCTTGTAAGGCTTAAACAAGAACCTGAGGCGCCTGCAAAAGGTAGTAGAACGAGGTGAACTATTTACGCATCAGTAAGTAGTGTAGTGGTAAGCAGATGAACTATTAATGTATCAGTTATCTATTAAACTCTCTCAATTACAAATCTCCATAACTACCTGTACTGGGTTAGGATTTTGTATGATTATAGTAGAAATTACTCTATATCTTTTTAGTCCAATTAAAAATGTGCTCCATTAATAACTTTTATTCAAATAACTATTTCCTGCTTTTAGTATTATATGTATCATATTTTTCAATAGATTTCAAATATATTGATGAGATTGCAATAGTGACGTGTGGTAAGTTTCAGCATTATTTCAGCTACTACTCTCCACTTGAGACAACCAATACATTGCTTCTTCCAGTGATTATCTCACGAAAAGACCGCAAAGATAAAATTTAGAATCGAGCGCAGCAAAGCTTCATCGGACTTTTATTTTCGTTTCGATTTCGCGACCAAACGAACTTTAATACACGAACTGCCTCGTATATATGGAGCAAAAATAATTAAAACTCGTACAGGTCGGAGCGCTTTTGTACGAGACTTCCGCATTGAGCCTAACCACAGATCCATGTAGGTCGTCATACTGACCATGGAAACAGTGAACTGTTTTTTCCTATTGTTCGTTCAGAAGTCTGCGACTTCAGCAGTGAGACTTGCAACGGCATCCCTCGCTAGAACCCATCCTGATTCGTAGGCTTGCACTCAGATCAGTGAGGAATGGTGACCAGAAGGACTGACACATGATTTCAGCGGAACACTCACCTGCTTGAACATGGCTGTTGTCGGCGTGTCGGAAGGGGACGGCACAGTGTCTCCCGAAGCACGCTGCGGGCTTTTATATGGAGGCCCTAGCGCCGGCTCGCGGCCCGTAGCCAGGGCACGTCCAGCGAAGTTACGTTAGAGGGGCATCGCCCCGAATACTGCTGAGGACTCGGCACTCTCTCTGTGCGTTGGCCAAGGATTCACCCGAACACCTGATGCAACGCCCAGTGGTGCCAAGGATAAGGCCCAAGCTACGCGCGTACCGTCGTACAGTCTTGTGTAATTTGTCCTTAACGACACATCGTCAAATGTAGCGGAAGGTCATTCTAACCGAAGGTCAACAACGAGTACAATGAACTGTACTTGAAACTTCCTCTTTGAATATAAAGAATGACAGGGCTGGAAAAACATTATTTGATTTTCAAACAGCTGAGCAAAACTTAACGTACTCAGTTTTCTCATTACTTATTCTGATCATTTATAAACTGCCACACAATATTTTAGAGCAACGCAATCTGATTTGTAATAGTCCCTACAAAAGAATAGCCCTGACTAACAATAACCTATCCTTCATGAATCACTTACCTCACAAAAATCTTCGTCACTCATACTACTGAAATACAGCGAACGCCAATACTGACAGCTAATTAAAAGATCCCAACTACTAAAGGCACTAACTACTGATAGGCATATAGTTAGCAAATGAAAGATTGTGGTCGAGAACAAACAATGAATTTACCTTAACAACGTTCAAAATTCGTTATATATTCGTGACATCCAATTTCGCAAATTTCCTTTTTCTCATGGACACACGTCGGAATCGTCCGCTCATATTAACATCTCAAAACTCTGGCATCTCTTCAGCCTGGAACTGCGCGACCGCTACGGTCGCAGGGTCAAATCCTGCATTGGGCATATATGTGTGTGGTGTCTATAGGTTAGTTAGTTTTAAGTAGTTGTAAATTCTAGGGGACCGATGACTCTCATAGTCCATAGCGCTCAGAAGCATTTGAAGTCCTCTCTCTCCGCACATCCATCACTGCTGGCGGCTCACCTACCACTGCCTAACGCTAAGCGCTGTTCACATCCAACTGCCCAAAACCACACTAGCGAATAATCCAACAACGAGTCCAACCAGCCACAGACTCCACACAGTGCAGTTTAGCGACTTTCATACAGAGCTCTACATGGCGTCACCAACACAAAAACCTAAATAGCCTACTTACATACTAACACCTCAACAGGTAATTCATTGTAAGGGGATACTGATTTAGCTTTTAAGTTTAGCAAATGGGAAATTGCGGTACACAACATGGAAAACGAACATCGTCACTATCGTCCTGATGTCAGCTGGCGGCATGTATAGTGTCAAATTTATGAAGTTGCTTAAGATAGTGGGAAAGACCACACGCGTACTCTTAATTCCACCATCCCCACCAATTTTGTTTCTAAAGGTTACTAATCCAGGAAGACACATTAGGGAGACGGATGTGAGTGCTCTATTTTGATCTGCACATTCTAGAGTAGCTGCAATTCAAGCAGCTGAGAAATCCATCTAGTCTAGGGGAATATTCCCGTTCAGTCCGGATGTTTTCACAGCGGAAGACATTGTTCCATCACAAATCAGTTTCCAACAACTGAAGAAGGTGAAGTAGTTTTACAGGAAACCATGGACAAATGTTGCTGCTTGTTGACGGATGATTTTTCTGTGCAGTCACCACGAAAAAAATCAAGAACGTGACGCAAGTGAAGTTCAGAGTGCTGATGTGCGATCAGGTGTAGCCAGAATAGCACTTATCCATTAACAAAACATGATTGACCCACAACAAAGAAGAAAATGGCAAAAAAATTCGAGATTTTGTCTGAGTCTCCTTAAAAATATGCACTGCTAGAAAAACCAGTTAAACAGGACAAAATCCCAATAACGAACGACGCATAATCTGTAGGTCTAGCCTGGACTTATCCGCGCCATTATCTCCAGGATCAACCATATTCAAATCCAAGAAGAGACCTGATGTTTAGAATTGCTCAGGGTGTGGAAAAGTCTACAAGGAGCCTAACACAGAAGACTAGATTTAGTGTGGTAATAGCTCCCAATGCTAACGAAGAATGCACAGTTTATGGAGGACATTGTAAATTTTCCTGGGATTTATGTTGGTGTGTACTCTTTGGTCACATATCACGTACTCTTACCAAACGATGTGGCTGAGTACGAACGAGCAATGTCTTATCTTTGTTGACATTTAATGTTCGTTTTAAAAGTGAGGCAGCTGTAACTGATATATGTTGTTCCTAAATGAACCAGCAATAGCCTTATATCAAAAGTTTGTTTTAACTTTGTCATCCACTAGATTTGAGAGTTAAATACTAAGTGCGCGCTCTTTCCCGACGTTCAACTAAGCATGTAAATTCCTGGATACGCGAGTCACGTTATTTTTATCCTTCTCAAATTGTAATACAATGATATGTTTAAAAGTACTATTAATAGTAATATTTCAGCAGCACCATTTCAACTCGTTTTAAGCGTACAGACCATAATTTTACAGGAATGAAAGAAACGTTTCGCTGCTTAAACAAATGAAATATGTGATAATTCTCGACAGCATGACCTAGCTATTTAGATTATATTCCAGAATTAGTCATGATTGAAAACATTTCCCGATGCATAAAGGGCCACTTAATTTTTTAAAGTGCTCTTAGTACGCTTTGAACCAGTTCACTAAACAAAATGCGTTTTGATCGAATCATGTTTTCTCTGAAATAATCATTTTTATTTTTTTTATTTTTATATAAGTGTATGTGATCTTATTCCACTTTATTCGGCCTGCTGTAAACTTCTCTACTTTTGCCGGTACTACGATGCTCTCACACTTCAAATACCTTCTTTGTGGTTTCCAGGTGGCTCAAAATTGTATAAATGTGGATCTAGGTCGAAGTATCTAAAATGAAAAATCTCTCCTCTCGTCACAAATACAGTTAGTTTTGGTTCCAGGGAAATGTAATAACACAAGAGTCTACCTAAGAAGATGGACTGAAGAAAGTAAATTTAGAGAAAGTTTTGACAATTTTAACTGCACCACTCTTTTTGCAATTCTGGAGTTAGGGCAGATAAAACGCAGGAACTGCAAGGTTTCTAAGGTTTTCTATAAAATCCAGACAGCTGTTATAAGCATTAAAAAACTTAAAAGGAAAGCAGTAGTTGAGAGGGGAATCAGACAGATTGCTCTTTATCCCAAATGATATTCAGTCTGTACACTGAGCAAGCAGTACACGTAAATGACATTAAGGAGAAATTTGGAAAGGGAATTAAACTTCGTGGAGAAAAAATAAAAATGAGGTGTAATTCTATCAGAGAGGGCAACGGAAATTCAAAGAGCATTTGAGCAAAATAGATAGTGCCTTCTAAAGATTTTATAAACTGAATATTGTCAAAATTGAAACAAGAGTAATTGAGCCCAATGATACAAAATTATTAGACGCTGAGGGAGTCAGGTTAGGAAATAACACAGTGAAAGCAGAACGCTGGTTTTGCTATTTGGCTTACAAAATAGACGAAGGAGGCTATAGTAATAAAAGCGTTAACCAATAATAGGTGTCAAGTTTAGAAAATATTTTATGAGTGTATTTACCTGGAATGTAGCCTCCTACAGTTGTGAAACAAGGATGATAATCCATTAGGACAAGATGACAATAGAAGATTTTGAAATCTGGTGCTGCTGTAGAAAGCTAAAGATATTACAGGTAGGTCAAATACCTAGTGAGGAATGGATGTAGTTGAGGAGAAAAGCATTTTATCACATAACGTAGCCCAAAGAAAGGCTAAGGTAACTGGACGCTTTCTGCACATCTACATATTTATAATTTGTTAATATAGTTAGAAGTGTGGTCTTAAATTAGAACGAGAAAAAAGTTTTGATTACTAAAAACGAATTCAAATACACTAGGGTGAAGCAGATAGCAAGAAATGAAGATGCTTTCACAGTATAGAGTAGGTTCGAACACATCAGTTTAGTTTCCAGAGTGAAGTTCACAACAGCAACGTATATACATTATTTCTTTATTTGCTCATTCCCTTGATTCTAGAGTGAACTGTCAGACAACAATACATAATTTTGTATAACATCTAGACAAACAGATATTTTGGTTGTATTGTGCAACCTCGACTTATATGTTTTTGCTGCACGTTGTGTGTACTGTAAACTTTATGCACATAATGCTTCGAAATCAGTTCTTTGCATAAGTTTTGTAATAATGAGTGATACCAACTGATGAAGGAAATACTAAAGGTGAGAGACGTCATAACATTTAGAAGTGCTTCAGAAATATGTACCAGTACATCATATAAAGTCTGACACAAGTCTTCAGAGGAGAAGGTATTTAGTTTCTTCTGATAATAACTAGCTTTCATTTCATATGTATTGTTTCTAGTTTGCTATAAAAAGAGAAACAATTTCATTAAAAAGTTTGTTTAAGAAGATATTGTTTTCTCATAGCACATACATAAAAAATGCAAAGTTGTAATTATAATGTAAAGTCAGTCTAGAATAAGTTACCTAAGGATTCCGCTACAATTGGCGTTACCAAGACAATTGCTATCCAAATCATGTCCATTGTAATAACAAATAACATAAGTTTAACTATTTTCAAAACAAGAATATCTCTAAATATACTAATAACAAGCAACAAATTTATTTAGTCCAAATGAGCTATTAAGTCTTTCCATTTTCATGTTCACATATTCTTCAAGACTACACGCTGTTGAACATGACCACTGTGTATCAATCACATTACCCGATGAATTCAACTCGTTGCTCATATTGCACTAATCACAATGTTTCTAATAATATTTCTGATTGGCAGCAAGCAGCGTACCAAAATTTTAATTACATGTCTCAGATTAAGTAGGAAACTCCATTTGAGATAAAAAAGGATGAATTATTTCACTTACACTATCGATGAATCAGTTGTACCGGTATATTACAATTTAATCAATAAACTTCATATGTTGTATTTGCCTTTACGTCTAGTGAACGTCAAACCTTAATCATTCCACATAGGAGTGGTACTGGTTGCGTGTACCAGTGGTTTACGAAGACTAAAAACCACGCACTCTACATAATGTAGTTGCATTTGTACCAAAAATAGTTTGGTAACAGCTTTCCAGTTTCAGTTGGTACTCAGATGCTGTCAGTGCATTCAGTGTACAGTATTTTCGTTGCGTCGTTTCTGAGAATATCAATATTTTTATCAGATGTGCCAATATTTTGCTCAAAAAATTATTACCACTCCCAGGAAAATTTCACGCATCTTAGCTTCAAGCATCATAAACTAATGTCAGCAGGACGCTTCAGGATAGCAGCGTCCTACCGAAACATACTCCTAAAGTATTCCTGGTAAAAGGAATGAGGTACAGACACAAACGATACAAGGCAAGCTCCATATGCTTCGATACGTTGGTGGATATTAGTGATTTTTCAAAAAGTCGAAAATCTGGTTTTCATCCTCGGAACGCTATCATCTTTGTACTGTACACGTATTCAGAGATCTTTAACTCACTGAGAGGAATTCGATTTTAAACAAGCGCGCAAAATTAGCATTAAAACATTACATAAAACACTTTCATGTTTTAAAACTTTTACGGCTCATAAATGCAGTAAAATAAAATCAATGAAAAATAAAATCCGAAAGTTTGTATTTTGTTGTAATGTTATTTGAGAAAGTCACTTTCTGTTGGATTTTTCATTACGTAATCTTTTGTTAATTTTCTCGTTATTTACTGTAGAGGTCCAGAATGCTTCCATGGTGCAGTATTTCTTTCCACTGCCAGAAACTCCTATTATTTGTGCATGGAACTCATACCGCTGTGGGCAGTGCAGGAATTAGTGCAAATGCAATACTGGTGGGTGTAGCAAGAGTGGGGAGCCCTTTGTATGCTATTTGTATAGACGTTGTGTTTACTGTTCAGCGGAACAGAGATTATCAACAAAATTCTCGAAGGGTTAAGTTCAACGGGATATGTGTAGGTGGCTGTTGGTTGCAAGACCACAGTCATTTGCTGATTTACAAGGTGTTTTACAACAGGTGGATGTTGTCCGTCATGCGAGTACGAGGCGAAAGGCAAAGACAGGGATAGGCGCCTAAGGAAGGCGGAAAAGGCCACATTACAGGAAATAGGCCGCCGTGTAGCGTCACAGGAGTGGGAGCTATGGACAGTTTTAAACGAAATTGTCCAGGCGTCAAGCTATAGAACAGGGAGGATACTGACTGGTTAGACGTTAGAAATAGGGGGAAATTTACAGCGAGTAGACCAGCAGTTTGTAATAGGATAGGGGCATCACCTACTGCTCCTGTTTAATTTATTTGCCTCAGAGTGAAGAAAGAACCTGTTGGTGGCCCACTTGACATGTAATTCTCATTATCACTAATTACTGAAGAGTGGTGTCACAGGTTTCAAGCACTCTCCCGATTTCACCTCACTATGTACAGAAGTAGGAAAGTGTAGGGTGTCCAACTCTGGTAAACTGCAAGCTTTGGGGGATTTCACCATTTCACCATCACACCATTAGACTAAGGATCAAGAACTTCACTTGGAAGGCAAAGGTAGCACGTCAGTTAGTTTTTCCTGTCATTCCTTGTTCTGACTTTATCCAACAAAAGAGCCTTAATATTAAAAGGAGAAATGGAATTTTCCATTCCATTCCGCTAGGGTGCGAACTTGCAAATTTTGTTCCTGTTCTCTGGAAACACTGGCGCACGTTGAGACGGTCAGAGAAACAAAGGAATAAGAGAAAGGTAATTTTAGTGATATGTCGTCTGAGCAGGGCGCATAGCTGGGCATAAACGGATGTGCTTGCCGATGCTTTGAGAGTACAAGATGAAACTTATCGACAATATTCCAGCCAGGCACTTACCATATACGCCGTCTCCTTCGAGGATGAAACTGTTCAAGTCAGTTATCGATGAAATGCTTAAGGACAGATACAATAGACCTTCCCACTCACCGTATTCCTCACCCATACCTCTGGTTCCGAAAGGATTTGGGGGAATTTGGCCTGTCATAGATTAACGTACATTGAATAGAAAGATAATTTTATAGTTCATTTCATTGGCTGATCTACATTCCTGTTTCTCGTGGTTTCGCAACACTAAATTCTTCACTACCCTAGATCCTACCAAGCTTGCTATCAGCTTAAGTCGTCTGCAAACTACAAGCCGACCGCAGCCTTGCAGCTGAGTCTCTGTGAGTTTACCCATGCCTCATTTGGGTTCTCAGCTGAAGTGGCGTATTTTACCATCTCCTGGATAGTATCTTTTCATATAATTAATGTAAATTTGAATATCACTGTCGTATATGGGACATACAGTTTCCCTCTAGGATATTATTGCTGATCAGAGCTGCGTTTAAAGTATTTGCAATTATACACCACCTTGTGAGTCCCAAGACTGCGGCAAGAGAATTTGTGAAAATGTCAAAAAAATGGCTCTGAGCACTATGGAACTCAACTGCTGTGGTCATAAGTCCCCTAGAACTTAGAACTACTTAAACCTAACTAACCTAAGGACATCACATATATCCATGCCCGAGGCAGGATTCGAACCTGCGACCGTAGTGGTCGTGCGGTTCCAGACTGTAGCGCCTTTAACCGCTCGGCCACTCCGGCCGGCTGTGAAAATGTCAGAAAGTATTCCAGTGAGAGGGCTACCCATCGCTAAGCCGTATGGTTGTACATTGAAGGTGAAGTAATATTTGAGAATATCCTGTACTAAACTTTATAGCTGCCCAATTCACATTTCAGATAATTTTCTAGGTTGGTGCACGTTTTTCTCGATAATATTTAATGTCACATGTAAAGGAACATTTATGTAACAACGTACTATATCGAAAGTTAAAATTTCCCATCATCCTCCCTACCTCCCATCTTCCCCCATTTCTCTACCTAAAATTTTTCTCGGTCCCTTTTTGTTACAACGTGGCGATTGGTAGTTTATCCGTTTGCTGCGCTACATATGTTTTCGCGTAGATACGTCACCTACCTTCCGTGCACTCTGACAACTTTGTCAGTCGCCGCATGGCACCAGCCACATACGGGCTGTTTCACTGCCTTTTAATTTTTATGCTTAGTCTACCTCTTATGGGAGTGTTTTAATGGGTTTAATTTGGTTTTCTGATGGCGACACGTACCCTCTTACTTGACATAAGCTTCTTTGCTCTGAAATTTGTCGTCACTAATATGTGGCTTCAGGTGTAAATAATTTTATTTGTTATGTTTTTATCCAGTGGTTATGTACATCCTTCACACTTTGTTCAATCTTTTTACTATGACGTAACAAATTTCCTCAATAGGTCCATGTACTTCTGAAGAAATTTTACAGTTGTCGAAATCACGGTCAAGGATTGTTAATAAACCTTTATACCTACAACTGGCTGGCTGCTTTTCTCAAATCATTCACATATGGAGAGGTTACATATAGATTATGTAGGTTCTCTCTCGTTATCGCAATTGGGAAATATGCTCGTTATGTGGATGTCTTTACTCACTCTGCTGGTTATTTCCGATCCGAGATACGACCACGCAAGGCACTATTAATTGTTTAAAATTCTTGTTTGTTACCTTTGGGCAACATCAGTATTCAGTGACTGATAATACCGCAGCGTACACGTCGATTCTATTTCGGGATTTCTGTTTTCAAAGGGGGTCGCCTGTACTGCTACCACATGCCAATATCCTAACCCTTCCTTTGCACAATTGGTCAACCGCAATTTGCGTTCCTCCCTCACAGCATTCCTCCATCAAGATGTTCCACTCATCAGCCGCTTCATTGGCTGACTTTTGTCTTCAATGTCGCAGACCGTGAATCTCACAAACAGGCCCCCTAAGTATACGTTCGCATATAAGCCCAGCTCACCAATAGTGAATCTTTGGTCAAATAACTGACTTTTGTCTCAGAGCTATCGGAAACAGAGTCACGACAGAGAAGCCCAGAGGAATAATAAGGGATGCGCTGCTCACTTCAAACCGGATTGCAGGGTCTGGGTGCAGAACTTCCAGGGAGGCAGTAAAACGAAGGACGAAATAGCGTTGCTGTTCTGATGTGGCCAAAACATATTCTACGGTTTTTGAGTCCCGTCATCCTGCTGTTAAAAATTCCAGAAACCGAATGAAAATATTTCATGTTCACTGATCCCAAATTGATCAATGTGATAATGGTAAAAGTCTCTAATGAGTAATTTGTATAAGTTGAAGCCTATATAAGGAAAACGACTTCTTATGTTTACGTAAATGGATGCTGGATGAACTAGTGCGGTTATGGACAAGTATGATAGTCTTCTTATGTACCTGGTAAGGCATACACGAAGGATGCCCTTTTTTTTTCAGGACAATACTCAAACGATGTTACCATTCTACAAACTTAATGTTTGAAAACAACATCTCCCAGGTGACGGCCGTTTTTAGCGATGTACTTTTCAAGTCGCTCTTGGATGTTGGCTTCCGCTGTCTGGAACACTGCTCTTTCAATTTGGACGACTCCCACACGAACTGCTTCTTTCAGTCCGTTTAGACTAGTATACACGTAAATTGCGGTAACCCCATAGAAAGTAGTCGCACATGGAAAGCTCTGGGAAAAGAGGAGGCCAGCTAACGTCACCAAATCGGGAATTGATACAACTACGATAAACAGTCCGAACAAATTCCATTCACATTCTTTCTGTGTGAACTGTGGCCCCGACCAGCTAAAACCACACTCGTCGGATACGAATACATTTTCTTCTTACTTCAGGTAGAAAGAATTCAGTGATCAGCTGTCTATAACATGCTGAGGTGACAGGTACAGTAATCTCGTTATCGTCTCCGAAAAAGTATGAACCAATAACGTCTGTACCGCTTACAGCACACCAGACAGTCACCTTTGGACTATGTAATGGTCACTCATGCAATGGTTTACGATTTTCACTGGCCCAGGACCGACAGTTCTGCTGATTTACCATGCCGTTCAGAAGAAAATGAGCTTCATCACTCATAAACAAAATAATGTTTACATTTTGCGCTAGTGTGGCATCCATTTCTCGAGCAAAATGTAGCTGCTGTACATAAGAGTTCAACTGTTGTACCGTGGCTGTTTTTTAGGGATGAAATCCTAGATCAACATGCAAAATACACATTACAGCAGAATGTCTCCCAGCAGATCGACCAGGACTAACGAATATTACTTGCCGAACTGTTCATTTTCTGCAATGCGTACTGAGCGAGGAGCCCCTGGCGCTTTCCTATTCATCACTGTTCCTCATAATCGAAATGAATCAGCTCAATGTAAAATGGTGTTAGAGTGCCAACAGTATCATTTCTTACAAGACTGAAATATCTACAAAACTCAAACTAAACTGCAACTACAGATTCATTATTACTCAAAAACTGTCGTAAGCAAACAAACGATGCTGCACAGTCCACACCTCCATGACCTCGACTAAACAAAATGGCAGGAGCTACCAAACATGTGATCACATCAGTCCACCCACTACTACTATCTGAGCCTGAATGCTACCTGTTCTAAAAACGTCCATCCTTTCTGTCTCACCCTGTATAATTACCGCTGTATTCTTTAGGAAGACATGCTTCCTCTGGTAAGATCTGCCGTACCGATACACAAACTATCTTCCAATGTAATTTTTAACTGGCGATAAACTTATGCTAAAAGAAAGGAGGACATTCAGCAGTTCGTGGTGACTAATTACTCGTGGAGTGGCGGCACAGGTATTGAGTTTCTGAGTTGCCGTACTCCATCAAGAAAATTTGAGACAGGGAGTTGTGCTACGATGGACACGGTACCGCTCCACCGTTGCTACCTGGGCATGAATTTTCGTGGCTGCCGCGCTGAGCGCCGCCCGGGCGTCAGAGCGTCAGAGGACGCTCGATCACCGCGCGTTGTGGACAGTGGAGCAGCGATGCACTCGCGAACAGAACGACTTTTGGCGCCGAGCTGATACACCCCGCTCAACACTTCGTGGGTGGCCGGTCGTGATCTTTGCTGACAGGGACCAACAGTTTAATCACCGTTGACCACCGGAAGTCTTACCGGGTGTGGCGCGAGCCTTCTACGTGGCACGTCAACAGGGATCCGGAGGCAACTATTAGCAGCCTAGGAGGAATCTGAAGAGAAATACCTTTTCTTGTCAGCCAGGCGATGAAGGCAACCTCCGAGCTTGTAAATGGAATCTTTTAACGTCAAGTCGTGGAAATATTTTAATAATCGAGGATAACACCTTTTCTTACGGTTCTTCTTGTTGTTACAGTGATAGTTGTGCCCCAATAGTAAAATTTAATTATATTTTTGGTAAATAAACTTAAACTAAATTGTTTCCGTTCAAGGCACTGTCCCTGAGAATTATGTGGTTGTTGTATCCGGGCAGTTATAAGTTCATTTTGTAAGTAAACTTCAACGATTTTTTTATTTAAGGCACTACTTCTATTATTTTTTTATTTATTTATTTATTTTTGGTGTATTGTGGAGAACAACCCACATAATCATAGAGCCCATTCACTCTCCCTACGCTCTGGTACAGAAACAGACCAATAATTTTAACAAAAGATGAATTATAAACAATATATATTTAATAATTGAACTTCCGTTTAACGATGCATACCAATGTTGTTGTTGTTGTCTTCAATCCTGAGACTGGTTTGATGCAGCTCTCCATGCTACTCTATCCTGTGCAAGCTTCTTCATCTCCCAGTTCTTACTGCAACCTACATCCTTCTGAATCTGCTTAGTGTATTGATCTCTTGGTCTCCCTCTACGATTTTTACCCTCCATGCTGCACTCCAACGCTAAATTTGTGATCCCTTGATGCCTCAGAACATGTCCTACCAACCGGTCCCTTCTTCTTGTCGAGTTGTGCCACAAACTCCTCTTCTCCCCAATTCTATTCAATACCTCCTCATTAGTTATGTGATCTACCCATCTAATCTTCAGCATTCTTCTGTAGCACCACATTTCGAAAGCTTCTATTCTCTTCTTGTCCAAATTATTTATCGTCCATGTTTCACTTCCATACATGGCTACACTCCATACAAATACTTTCAGAAACGACTTCCTGACATTTAAATCTATACTCGATGTTAACAAATTTCTCTTCTTCAGAAACGCTTTCCTTACCATTGCCAGTCTACATTTTATTTCCTCTCTACTTCGACCATCATCAGTTATTTTGCTCCCCAAATACCAAAACTCCTTTACTACTTTAAGTGCCTCATTTCCTAAACTAATTCCCTCAGCATCACCCGATTTAATTCGACTACATTCCATTATCCTCGTTTTGCTTTTGTTGATGTTCATCTTGTACCTCCTTTCAAGACACTGTCCATTCTGTTCAACTGCTCTTCCAAGTCCTGTGCTGTCTCTGACAGAATTACAATGTCATCGGCGAACCTCAACGTTTTTATTTCTTTTCCATTGACTTTAATACCTACACCAAATTTTTCTTTTGTTTCCTTTACTACTTGCTCAATAAACAGATTAAATAACATCGGGGACAGGCTACAACACTGTCTCACTCCCTTCCCAACCACTGCTTCCCTTTCATGCCCCTCGACTCTTATAACTGCCATCTGGTTTCTGTACAAATTGTATATTACCTTTCTCTCCCTGTATTTTATCCCTGCCACCTTCAGAATTTGAAAGAGAGTATTCCAGTCAACATTGTCAAAAGCTTTCTCTAAGTCTACAAATGCTAGAAACGTAGGTTTGGCTTTCCTTAATACATTTTCTAAGACAAGTCGTAGGGTCAGTATTGCCTCACTTGTTCCAACATTTCTGCGGAATCCAAACTGATCTTCGGCGAGGTCGGCTTCTGCCAGTTTTTCCATTCGTCTGAAAAGAATTCGCGTTAGTATTTTGCAGCCGTGACTTATTAATCTGATAGTTCGGTAATTTTCACATCTGTCAGCACCTGCTTTCTTTGGGATTGGAATTATTATATTCTTCTTGAAGTCTGAGGGTATTTCGCCTGTCTCATACATCTTGCTCACCAGATGGTAGAGTTTTGTCAGGACTGACTCTCCCAAGGCCGTCATTAGTTCCAATGGAATGTTATCTATTCCTGGGGCCTTCTTTCGACTCAAGCATACCAATATGAAATTCTATTTTGCTCGGTGTGTTGCAGCCTCCAGGCATTACATATCGTCATAATCCGTTGAGCTGAATGACACTTGTTAAACTGAAGAATCTTATGGGCATATACATACTGCAAAATATATTATAGCGTGAACTTAGTCGTCGAATGTATTTGATTTCTGAAACGTGTGTCAGTCAGATTGTATCTTTAAACATACGTTCCACTGGTACCTTATGGTGCATCAGATGTATATGCTTAAGGCTAATTATAATTAAAATTAGCATCTAATAGTTTCGGTGTGATGTTTATGTTTTTATTTTTATAATTAACTGATTATTTTATTGCGACCATGTACTGCATAATAGCTGTCTGTACTTGGCACTTACCCTAGTCCGCCAATATGGCAGAGTGGCTCTAGGCGCTTCAGTCTGGAACCACGCTGCTGCTACGGTCTCAGGTTTGAATCATCCCTGGTGCATGGATGTGTGAGACGTCCTTAGGTTAGTTAGGTTTAAGTAGTTCTAAGTCTAGGTGGCTGATGACCTCAGATGTTAAGTCCCATAGTGCTTAAAGCCATTTGAAACATTTGAACTTGGCACTTGGACTTCAGCTTAAAGTATTATGTAACTTTCAGCTGTTAGCTTCTTATATGAAGCCCTTAAAGCTTGAATTATCTCACTCGATATGTCGTTATGTATTTAACATCTAGCTCTTAAGCTACATTTGAAATAAATATATATATATATATATATATATATATATATATATATATATTATATTATATATATTATATATATATATTATATTTCTACATGTTCTGGATCTTGGTCTTCGAATATGATTGCCTTCAACCCTGCTATTGCAAAATAAGCAGAATACCGCTTATTGATCATCAGTTAACCAGTATCGGGATTATGTATCGATTGTGTGATCAGTGGTGCTGTATTCTACAGTAAATACTTAGGCGTAACGTACCCTGACTGCGTTAATGAATTTCGATTTTTGTAACCTGCTGTAGTATAACATCTAATGCCTCCGTTGTACGTGCTTCAAGTTTTATACATTTATTTACTGGTTTGTGATTATATCCACGTATAACATAGTTTTTATTTGGCACCTATACCTCTGGTGACAGTATCACTTCGTCTTAATATTCCGTAGTATGGGTATATTGTTTTTTGATCTTTGGCACTGTTCATAATTTTATGTGCCCGAAAACATTGTTGTTATTAGTTGTGATTTTGTAATACTTTCCTTCTGATCTAGTATTTCCTGGTTTTGTAATACTTAACAACAAGGTAACTTGTGGTAAGTGTTTACTACACATTTAGTGAAACTGAACATAGTTACTTGTAGCTTATAAAATGTAAATCTATTTATTTCCGCTATATAGTCATTATTTTCTTATTAAAGAGTAAAGATTTTATGAAACTAGGTGGTTGGTGGCGCCATCTGACAATGCTTCGTATAGCCATGATGCTACATATCGGCAAGTTACCTGACAGCCGTAGTATAGGCAGTTACTTGTTTCTGTAGCGAGTGATTCGTCTTGTTCACGTCCACATGTGTCATATGTAACCTCTAAACGTCATAAAAATGACAAATTTTAGTTTACGTAAGATAATTGTTTTATATCACTTACCAAATGTACTTTGTATTCTATTATTTTTGTCGCGATATATTTTCCCATATGTACGTGCCCGAATGATCATTCAGGTTAACAAGAGCGATTCAGGTCGAGAGATTATGTCAATGGATAACCACTGGTGGCTGATACACACCGACCAAAATAAAAACTTTGTATTGGTTTGTATCAAATAATGGAAGTTCTATTAGTAAATGTATCTCGTTACTGTTCACTTCTTATATAAAATTTTCTACGTTTTAGGTATGAGGAAGACTCGTCAGCAACTGAAAATAGTTATCAATAAACATATTTCTGCGATCTTATCCTAGTACTTTTAATCCATACGTTTTAACACAATAGCTCGCATGTGTGCCTATGACACAATGTCCAATAACAACAAAAGGATCAAAGAACGTTGTTGGACAAAAGGGACACACGGTCGAATACTTGTAGAACTGGGTCCACAACTCATAGTGACGCCTATAATTTGAGGAAGAAATGTGAAGCCAACCAGCCAGCACACAGTAACGACTACAGATTGTTAGGTGTGGTGCAGGCCCTCCACTAAAACGGATATCACCAACAAAGCCACGAGACGGCTCGTCTGTTCACTCCGCGTTAAACAACACAAACACTGCCCCATTCTGCCGGCGCCGCAGTCAGTTTTAAACGCGTGATACCGCCGTTACAGGTCGCTGCTGCGACGCGAGCGAGGCGAGCGAGGCGAGCAGGTGGCCGAAAGAAGGGGGGTTCCCATTTCCGGATTGCGACATGGCAACGGGGAACGCTGGAATATAAACAGTTTTGTGCTCGGACTGCTCGGAACGTAAACAGGGGCGCGCAACCGGCGCGCTTAAAAAAATACTCGCCCTCAGTGGATATTATTCCGCCAGAAGCAACAGAAAGTGGACAAAGCGCTAGTGTGCCAGGTGCAAAAACAGAAAAACAAAAGCAAGGGGAAAACATAAAAAGGCGGCCTACATGATTTGGAAAGAGCAGTTGTTAGGTCTGCTATTCGTTCTGTGCTGCTCACACGTCACTGAGTGAAAGAAGTATCTATTTCGGCTCAGAGATTACGGACCTGCACATTTTCAGTATCTAAATTGCCCAGAAAGTGGTAATGGGGAGACAAGTGGTCAGATATTTTGCTGTTGTGGATAAAGTGTGTCATGCGTTAGCAGCCATCACTCAAAATGTGTGACTTACACATACTACTCTGAATAGAAAACGAGTGCTACAAATACTTCCATTCCCCTGTGAGAAAAAGCAATTATCGCGACACAGCAGTAGGTGAGGTGAGGAGCCCGGCACGTCAATAGACTATGTTTACTCGAGAACGAGGACCACGAGAGAGAGAGGTAGACAGGGAGACAGAAACACAATGTTCAGTCTCGACCAAGAGCACGATAGTGCCCATCACCTCCTAAGGCGGCTCGATCTGTACTAAACGCCAACAGCTTCTCTTTCTGGATCTGAAACAACGATTCATTGTTCTCTTCAGCAATGCCTGGCAACTGAGGCGGTATGTGACCCCTCTCTAACACCACTCCTAATCAGGTTCCACAACCTGCCACTGGCATAACTAGATTATGACAGGGGGTGGGGGTATGTGCCATTGGGGCTGTTTCTGCTTGGGCGTGTAGGTGCAATTATGTGTCGGGTGATATAAATAAGGAAGAGCAAAGAAGAAGAAAAACGGAAGAGCGGAGAGGGGGAAGAAGAAAATAAGAAAAATTTGAATTAATAAGAAGACGGAGAAATGAAGAAAGAAGTTGGAAGGGCACTAAAATGGGGAGCGACTGGTTAAGCATGAAGTCAGTCACGAGGAATTGAAACTGGAATATGTTGATCAATAGTTCCATAAGACCTATCTTCTCGTGGTACTCTTCTTGTTACAATAAAGCAAAGTCAACAAAGTATTAATACACTGGCATCTGATGTTTTTTGGTTTGTAGCATTAACTGAAACAGCAAGCTTACTGTTACGTCTCTGTTTATTTATCTCCACGACGCGTTTCAAAAGTTTAAACGTCCGTCATCAGGTGGATTTACATTTGTTAATAGGACATTGGTGTGTGTGTTGTGTTACGATTCCTTGGAGGAACTTGTGACACTGTCTAGTGGACAAAACAAAACACTATTCCAGAACATCGTTTCGGGTTTCTTTTGACAAAAAATTAAACTTGTATCTAACAGAAACATGTGTTGTTGTTGTGGTCTTCAGTCCTGAGACTGGTTTGATGCAGCTCTCCATGCTACTCTATTCTGTGCAAGCTTTTTCATCTCCCAGTACCTACTGCAACCTACATCCTTTTGAATCTGCTTAGTGTATTCATCTCTTGGACTCCCTCTACGATTTTTACCCTCCACGCTGCCCTCCAATACAGAAACATAGAATAAGTAAAATAGAGTACCTCCAGTGAGCACAGGTTCCCTTCGCTGTCGTAACACATCACATGTATACATTTGTAGGAGTTTTCCATTAATCGGAAATCAACCAATGAAACAGAGATAACATTAGTGTTCAAGCAGTACTGTATTGGACAGGATGTTGTTCCATGATTTGAATTGTATTATCACACTGAAAACAATTGTGAAATGTGAACTCTATAGTTCACTGTAAATTCGTGTTGGTCTCAATAATAATACAAAAAAATTGTTGACTGGTCACCGGAGACTGGCTTGCAAATTCATTCACTCTCCTTACTATTAACCTGACACAAAGGGTGCTACTTCCCGGCGCAAGGGGTTCCCTTCCCCTACTCCTCAGCGTAGCCAGTTGTTTTCCTTTCAAGACAATGATTTAAAAATCGGAATGACGTTGGTTGTAAGCTCTTCACAAAATGCTAATCTTTGACTGAACAGAACCTAGTTGCACTGAATGGTAACTGGTCTCAAGACAACTTGTCTTCATAGTAAAGGCGCAACTGGAGTAAAACATTTAGCTGACCCTAATCAAATCTTCCACTTACCTCCTTTCTTGACAACATTGTTACACATTTCTCGAAAGCACACCAGCAAACAGAAAGCAGAAAGCAGGAAGCGGCCAAGCTAGATTTCCATTTTTCAGTCAAACTTTCGAACAGTATTAAGACTATTACATACCACATGGTGCAATGTATAATGATAAACCTTCTTTAAACAGTGGAATGGGGAGAGTAACTATTCATATGAAATGATATTCCAAGACAAAGATTCTAGAATGACCTATGACCCCCTATATTCCTGAAATTTGAACTCTTAATGCGGTTTCATAACTTACGTTGCGAATACCGAGGTAGTGGTGCTCAGACAGGTCCTTTCACTAAAGTGAGAATACAAAATTTATCAATAAAATTGTCTTAAGAAAATGTCGCACTGTACAGGAAATACTGCGGCATTCATTTCTGACGCATTACGTACACGTGCTACAAAATTTAGTAGAATTGTCAATGTGGTCTGCCAGTAGTCGGACTCTAGTAAATCAGTATGTATAGAATTGTGTAAACTGTTGCTGAGGAACTTCCGGAATGGTGTCAATAAGTTGCGGAGTATTACATAACACACTCTTCAACCGTAAAGTGCAATGAAATTTGAAATGCTGTGCCAGAGTAAGGCTGAACCGTGAATCAATGCGAAGGTGAGTGATAAACAGTTTTTGAGTAACTACCGCACCCCCGCAACACTGTCTGGAACCACGCACTTCATTCGTACGGCGCCACACTCGATTCTTCAGGCACACTGCTCATCTGGTAAAGAAAGGTTTACTGCCGTGCCGGCAACGACAGATAATATTGTGTTTATAATTGACGGCACTAACGTATTGATCAGTGCAGCTGAGGTTGTGTTTTCAGAAGGGGAGTAGCGGAGTAATTTGGCCACACCAGTGTACCCGTGTTACAGACCAGTGTTAACAGAAACAATTATGTATCGGTGATGTTCCGGCGAAGCTGTCAAAAGGTAGCAACTACATAGTAACTACTTCCCAGCCTCTCATAATGGGTTAGGCAGAGTGGTAAAGAGATTTCCGTGGTACTGACAGCTGAAGGACGGATTGCAGCAGATCTGTTACCAGCGTCTTACGAGGACCACAATACGTAACTGTGTTGTAGCTTCGACCCGCTAACTGGACAACTGACTGCGCGCTATATTGCAGTACCATGTGTTAACGAAATAGGGCATAACATTTTGCACGTGTTGAAAGAACCACCAACTCAGTGTCAGTGAAGTCTTTCCTTTTTAGGCAAACCTATAAAGAATACTATAAGTAAATTTAATTGGAAGTGTTGCTTATCATTGGTGCTCATTCGTACCATTTTATTAACAAGTTTATCCTACATGCGCTCTGATGTTTCAGTTATTTTTGTACACGCTTTCGCCAGTGTATTATGTACAGCGTACCCCACAAAGTATCTATGGACGCTTATTATTGTTTGGATTGTTTGTTTACTAGCGCTGACGAATGCTGCACTGTGTTTAACAGATTATCATTCAACGTGTGCGGTATTGTAGCTTGTTTATGTGCCTTTTTCTACCGCAATTTGCTAACGCCAGCTGTACGGTGTTAATGAGTTCTCACTTACTGGACGCATGTGAGTTATGTTACGTGACTGTCAACAGTGATATAGTTACCACTATCCAGGATGTTTTAGGAGGAACAGCATGTATTTTAGGAGGTGGTAGTATAGGCTAACGCTAACGAAATATTTCTTATAACATCTGGCCAGCTTTTATTATTTAGGGTGAAATATATAGATACAGCCATAGGTTTTCATTTCGCGTGTTGGTACTCCAGTTAGTATCAGGTTATCTATATTTGTTTACTTTTATTTAAATCTGTTGTCATTTTTTTTATTCTGAAGTTCAAATAGTGGCCCTGTACTTGAGTTACATCATACAATTTTTCATTTGTGCTAGTTGTTTCGTTTATTTTTTATCGTTTAAACATGGCGCACGTACTCTCTAAGACTAAAATGGGAGTCTTCAAACACATCTTCGCTGGTCATCATGAGTCAACTCGAAGTGGGTCTCATTACTGAACACATTTCTACTCCAGTAAGTGAGATATCAGACCTAAGGCGTGTTAGGAAACACCCCTGACAGTGACTGAATAACAGCATGACTGTCTCCCTCCATACCGCCTGACGACCAAGAGTGACGGTCTGGGGTTCCACTTCATTTCATTGCAGGACACCTGTGGTTGGCACTTGCGGCACACTAATAGCACAGCGGTACACTGACGATATCCGAAGCTCCGTTTTGTTGCCCTTCATGTGAAGCCATCCTGGAATTAAGTTTCAGCAAAATAATGACCCCCCCCCCCCCCCGACCCCGCACACGGCAAAAGTATTTCCTGTTTGTCTCCTTGATTGCCAAACCACCAAACCCTACAGGGTCGCCCGTCCTTCCCGCAATTCAGAAGCATTATGCATTATGGGCATGGCCTTCCAACCAGCTCGACATTTTGACTATATAACGAGACAGTTTTCCGTAATTTGGCAAGATTTCATTCAGAGGGACATCTAACAACTCTATCAGTCATTGCTAACCTCAATAACTGCCTGCATAAGAGCCAGGCGAACCACTGCATTGTTGATCTGCTTAATTTGTGAAGCTCGTACGTTAGTGGACAGATGGAAGACGACTATCTTAGAATAGGGCGTTACAAAATTGCTGAGAATTCAGAACATATGGTGAGTTCGAGAGCAAATTTTTAAATTATGACAGGTTAAACAACAACATGAAACAATTACCATCAAGCATAAGGGGAGAGTTTTTAACATGTGAAAGAAAACAGGAGAATAAGAAATTTTACAGCACCTACAAAAAACTTGGTGCTAGACAATCCACTCGCAACGCATAAATGGTCTCACCAACATTTTATTTGCATTTTACTTGAAAATGGCATGAGAGCCGAAACACATCTGTTGTAAAATAAAGACTGATTACTGCATTCCAGATATTCTGGACCTTCTTTATAATAAAGTAATTGCCTGAAACACACTGCTTAAATGACTGTCCAAAACTGAATTTTTTAAAGAGTCAGTGGAATTCGTCCCGCTGCACAGCCAACGTAATTACCTGTAAATGGAGAAGTAACCCTACTTTTTAGTTATTTACTGTATCACTAATTGAATGAATATTTTAATTAGTCATATATATGAGGTGAATCAAATTAGTTGAAATGGCTCTGAGCACTATGGGACTTAACTGATAAGGTCATCAGTCCCCTAGAACTTAGAACTACTTAAACCTAACTAACCTAAGGACATTACACACAGACATGCCCGAGGCAGGATTCGAACCTGCGCCCGTAGCGGTCGCACGGTTTCAGACTGTAGTGCCTAGAACCGCTCGGCCACCTCGGCCGGCTGGGGTG